>NC_136008.1:4550571-4850571 GCF_048128805.1 Centroberyx gerrardi | reverse complement strand
TTTTCCCCCCTATTTCTCATTTTCTCCAGCTTTTACTAAGCCACCACCCACCCCCGATACACACACACACACACACACACACACCCCCGTCCCAACAACCCCAAACTCATTTAGAATGACAAAGACTAAACATGTTACCGCCTGGAAAGAGAAATCTACATTCCTCAAAACTGTCATCTCTTCAATCTCACAGCGACAGTAATGATCCTGAGGCGCCGCCATTTTGAGACATGCAATTTAAAGAAAAAATGAGTTTGGGGGGGGGGGGGGGGGGGAGAGAGAAGAAAGATGTCTCCGAGCGAGGGAGGAGAGAGGGAGAAAGAAAAGAGAGAGAGAGAGAGAAAGGGAGAGCGAAGGGGGTTTGCTCTGAATCATTAGTTTGCTGGAAGCACCGCTGTTAAGGGACTAATTGAGTATCAGCATGAGCCATGGGCGGGCCGGGCTCAAAGCTGCTGTCGTCAGCATAAGCAGGTGGGCGGCTGCGAGGAGGAAAGTTAGGGGGGGGAAATGGAGCCATACGTCCCGATAGAGGTAAAACCCTGAAGTTTAATAAGAGCCGGCTTTGAGGCTTTTGGACAAGCCGGTGGGCGGGACAGGTGTCTTCAAAGAGCCAAGGAAGCCCCGGCTGTGGAAGGCTTTGAAGAGCAGACAGTCAGACAGTTGCGTCTGTTTTCCCAGTTTAATAACATCCAAACATCTGAGAAATGCTGAGGAATATGATGGGGATGGTGGTGGTAGGGGGGTGGGGGGGGGGTGGGGTTTTTGCACTGCACAGTTTGTAATGATTTGATTTCGCTCAGTGGCTTTCAAAATCCAAGACAGTGTTAATCTCAGGCGCTTTGGCAACAGGTACCTAAAAGGCTGAGCTCGCTATCAAGATGCGATAATCTCTCCTTCACTTCTCGCCGTCTTACCGCTCTCAAATTTCAAGGCAGCCGGTCCGTGCGCGCGCGCGCCGTCAAGCTTTTAATTCCTCCCTCAGGATGCAGGTGACATATTTCTCGCCGTCATGCAAGTCACATAAACAATTAACTTATGACCCGCGGAGTGATCGGCTGTGCCGCCGCAATTCAGGAGACGCAGAATACAGGAGGAGACAATTTTCCTCCACCTGGAAGCGAGGCGGCAGAAAAAGGAAGCCTCTAATCTTCACACGGTGATTAGAAAGTAGTTGAGAGGGAAGAGGATGAATTTATGAGAGTAGCTAACCTCAATAAAGCAGGAAAATAAGGGTGTGATGGTAATGGAAAAAACATCACATTTGATTTAAGGTTGTGACCAGAATATCTCATGAGAGGAACTGTGGCAGCTGCAGTGTTTGGTGAGTTGAAACAAAACAAATCTGATTCCAGTCTCTGTAACTTTAGCTAAGCATGATGGACATGATGGATGTCTCCACTCGCTGCCATTATTTTGTTCTTTCAGGAGTTGGGAAATGTGCTCCTTGGCCCACAGTGAAGAGGCATTTCACCTCATCTTGACTCCAAGTTTACCATCCATTCATTTTGTTATTCTAGGCTTTCCGGGCATGAGGAACCGCTGGCTATTAGATGTCAACATCTGTGTCTTTATACCCATAAACCCTTGCCTTTTTGGGTTGGTTTCCTGTAGTTGGTTGGATTACGTTCTCACTGCTAACGAACCGCACTGCAGTTCTCTTGTTAGAGGGCTGAGACTCTCGGTGCCGTTATTTGCTGTTGCCAGAGTTCAAAGGTCATTGCTCTCACCTGGAAAAATGAACTGAACTAAAGGAAGAAACGCTGCAGAGTTCGTATAAACTGCTCCGAACATGCTGTGTGTGAACACACCCTTAGTGAGTAAGTATGTATATACATACACTACCAGTCAAAAGTTTGGACACACCTGACTGAATGTTCTGTGTTTCATTCTCTTAAAGCCATTTTGATCTAAAGGCTTCTGCTTAAATGCTTGAAATTAGTTTCTTAGACAAATATAAATAGTGAAGTTGATCCTATGTATGAATTTCTTTCCAAAGCCTTTGCGTTTCCATCAAGGTAAAGGGCGGCTACTTTAAAGAATCTAAAATATAAGATAGTTTTGATTTGTTTAACACTTTTTTTGGTCACTGCATGATTCCATTTGTGTTATTTCATAGTTTAGATGTCTTTACTATTAGTTACTAAAATGTGGAAAATAGTAAAAATAGAGAAAAATGTGGTGTCCAAACTTTTGGCTGATAGTGAACATATATGGAGATATGTCTGCATGCATTTATATGTATATATGCATCTATTTATCCACTGACTACAACCTAACTAACTACCTAACCAGTCCTGTTTCCTCTGATGCCTGAAGCTCTGGGCGAAGACTCTTACAGATCCAACCAAAACGAGCTGCAGTCACACTGTCGGCTCACACAGGCGCAAACCGTTTGCAGGACGGCGAAACACCGAGAGCTTTCCTCTGCTGGAAAGTTGAAGTCGGAGCGTCGGAGTCCGGCCATCGATTGTGTCTCTTTTTCCCAGCGGAGATGACCTGTGAAGTGAAGTTTGTCTGAGGACACACGGCTCTAAAAACAGACTCAGGGGCCGCCTTCAAACAGCAGTAACGACATTTTGTGTGTTTTAAAAAGGTCAAAGAAGGGTTTAGATTTCATATGAAGAAATATTACAGCCATAAATGCTATTAATATACAGTCCACTTCTGTACCAGCGGCACTTTTGATCCCTGTAAAACAGTTTTTCTGTCGGGACTCACACACACTCGTCGCTGCTCTTTGGGTTTTTGCAGACTGGGCTGTTCGTCGATGGCTATCAGCGCGGACGGACTGAAACCTGCCTGAACTGGTTGTGCTGGGGGATTTCCAGTTGGCCAGTGTGAGTCTGATGGAGTCCAGCAGGCCTGGAGAGGGGAGGAGGTGTGTATGTGTGTGTGTGTGTGTGTGTGTGTGTAGAAGAGGGACTGGGGCGAGATGTCCTGGTGGGGACAGGTGCAGGGCGAACAGGTTATGGCAGGCGGAGAACATGGGCACAGATGAGCGTGTGTGTGTGTGTGTGTGTGTGTGTGTAATAGTGTGTGTGTGTGTGTGTGTGAAATCAGAGTCCCCAGGAAACAGACAGGCACAGGTGGCTCCTTGTCTCCGGGTGAAAGTGTCGAAAGTGCTGAGTCGAGACCTCTGCTTTGCTGCAACGTACCGGATTGAACCGGTAACAACCGATTACAACCCCAACCACCCCAACACCCACCCCCTGCACACACACACACACACACACACACACTCCGCTCCCGTTAACCCACCCACCCAGCCTACTGCAGCCCTGGGTGTGTGTCCGGCGCGGGGCCAGGAGCGCCGGGCGTGCCGACCATACTGCATCGCTGCCCGCTGACCTCAGGCTTTATTGTGGCGGAGGGGCGCCGCCGCCGCCGCCTGACAACACCGAGGGAAGTGAACAGAGTGACACGACACACAAAATATCCCTCTTTACTCTTTATGTGGCAGCTTTGAAAAGGAAGGACATGGGTGGGTTGGCAGGGAGGGCGAGGGCTTAGTGAGATTTACCCCCCCGTCTTTTGTTATCTTTATGTTAAGTGGGCGGTCTGCCTGTAAGTTCGCTTTGTTAAACATGTTGTTTATACGCTTAAAAAATCTGAAGCAAACAAAATGTAACATGTGATTTTGTCATTTGAGCTTCAATAAAAACAATAAAAAACACAGATTTTAGTCTTGTCAACTTCGCACTTTGGTAGAATAGGTTCCAATTTTTTAAAGTTTCAAGGACTTCAATACCCAGAAATCACATTAATGTGACTAATGTAAACTGCACACTTCTCAGATTTAAATGTCTTCTTCTCAGTGTGTGTGTGTGTGTGTGTGTGGGGGGGGGGTGGGGTGGGTTGGGGTGGAGGGGGTGAAGAGGTTCATCCAGCGTTGGTGAGTCTAGATTTTTTTGCACGGAGCGCTCACTTGCTGTTATTTAAAGACAGTTTCGTGTTTTGCTCTTAAGTTTTGATTCGTCACTTCCTGTGCGACCACACAGACAAACCACACGCCAGAATTTCATTTTTGGCGAAATCAGGTGGATCTACTGTGTTTTAATTAGTAAGGATGGGACTCTCTTCTCTGTTGCAGCCCCACCTGGTGGTTCAGGCTGGTAAGACGGGTGGATTTTCACATAAAAATGTTGCCTAGCGCAGCTTTAAAATCTTATTTTTCTTAAAACAAGTGAAAACAAATCTGCTAAAAGGGTGAAATCATTTGATATAAGGTCCACAAGTATCACAATAATGTCACTGGACTCGAGAAAATTGACTGAATTGGAAACAAATGAAATAATCTCAACCGACTGGCAGTTTTTCTCACTTGTTTTAAGAAAAATAAGACTGGATTAAATGACTTGTTATGGACATTTCTGCTGTTGTACCTGCCAGCTCATGTGTCTCTGTAGCTGTTGGCAACATCGGGATGAAAATAGCCGTCTTACCTGAGGCTGACAGGCGGTGTGGCGTGATGCTGACCTTTACAACCCGAGAGGAAACACAGGACTGTGAGACACAAAGTCAGGCAGGGAACAGAAAACTACATGGAAATCAGTGACGGAGGACATGAGGTTCATCCTCACCTGTTGGGCCGATCTGGACTTTCCCAGATCAAGTTCTAGTTTTGCAGAAGTGGGATGTTGCCGCTCGGAGCTGAACAGCTGAACACGAGTGAATGTTACACAGCTTGGCAGGCTGTAACTCCTCTTGGCAAATCCATTGACCTCTTCTCTTCTTAGTGGCTGTGAAATGACACTTGAACAGATTTAAAGAGATGGAAGAGAGAAGACACAATATCCTCTGGGAAAATCCAGTTAGTGAAACTGAAATGTTGTGGTATGAAAACATTGCTGAGACCGCAGAACGGTCATTGCCTTTCGAATCAATAGTCCAGGATGATCGGAGCAGCGGCCATTTTTATGTGAGCCGCTAACTTTTGTACGAACAGACTTAATCACTGAGGTGAGAGGGTTTACAGCGAGGACCAACGCAGCTCCTCTGTCTCCTTGCTGTTTGCTAACATGCTAATGTTGACTAGAAGAGCTAGAGAGAGAAGTACAGTCTGCGATAAAGCTAACGTTAGCCTCGTCGCTAACGTTAGCTTTCAGTTGCGTTTCGACAGTTTGCTAACAGACTCACCTGCACAGATCTCAAGCAAGTGTGACAGACTTTATAATGCCCAGACTTGTGTTGTCACCATAGCAACTAACCCTTAAAATATAATAATATAATCGCCATTTTATGCTGTACTAGCCAAATTACCATGGCCTGTATCCATTCAAGTTCTGTGGTTGAGACAATCTTTTATTTATCTATTTATTTCTGACTCTTATTTCACCGGCCAGTCCTACTGAGACTGAAGATATCTTGGCTAAGAGAGAAGCATTAATAACCCACAAAAAGGTTACAGACAAATAACAGTGTTCATGAGGGAAAAAAAAATCCTATCAAAATCACATAAAAAGGTGAAATTTTGCCGTAACCTTCCAACAGGCTGCAGTCCAGCAGCAGAGCAGGAGGATCAGGAGCCGAGCCGGAGCGGATCTCAGCCAAGCACAGCAGAGAGCAAGCTCCTTACTGAGCCGGCCTCAAGATCCTCCACAAAACCTGCCCAAAGAGAGAAGAGAGAGAAGAGAGAGAAGAGAGAGAGAGAGAAGAGAGAGAGGCGGTCTGGTAAACCCATGAGAGGTGAGACCGAGGGCAGAGAGGACACGAGCTGCAGAGAGTTTAGGACCGGCCAGAACCTGCCCGGATCGCAAAAGTAGGTCAGCCTCAAATCAATTGCTGAGATAGGAAACTGTGAAGCGGGTAACGGCTTGTCAAGTAACATGCAAGCAGAGCATCATCAGAGCCTGTTGAGACGCACGCCGCACAGTAGCCAAAAGGGATTCTGGCTGTTTATCCCTCTCTGGCTCGGGCCGGCGTGCGTGACGGCTACATCTGATCAGTTAGGAAGAGTTTCATAAGAGGGAACGAGGCCTGTGATGTTCCTGGCAGGGAACACATCACATTACAACTGTAATTTCTCCCCCTCGTTCGCCTCGGCATTAAAAAAAAAAAAGGGTCTTTCATGGAAATGCTTATGAAAAGGGAGCGAAAGCATATCGGATTGGGAAATGTAATAGCGCTCGGTGAAGCCGTTTTCGGGGAAAAAGCGGGCGGTTTGGGGCTCGGCGGGGGGGCGGGAGGGGGGGAGCGGACGGTCGTCTTGTCGCTGTGTGTGCCGAGGCTCTGTGTGTTTCTCCACCGGTGTTTATGGGGCATTTAAAAGCCTCCAAATGTGCTGCGGTTTGCGGCCTACAAGTCCTCCCAAACTCTCCGGGCGCGCTGCCAACGCGGGCCTACAGTTAAAATAAACAGTGCAGACGCAGTGGAGAGAGAGAGTTATGGGGGGTTTTTGTAGGAGTGAGTGAGCTGCTGACTCTTTTCTCGGCCGATAAAATAACTCTGCTTCTTCCACTATTTTATTTTTATCTGTCTGATATGGAGTCTGTCAGAGAGTGTGGGCACTGTAACCTGCTTTTTTTTGGTCGTGTTTCCATGTCAATATTAGGTCGACCTCCCGAATATTGAGCTGCACCACATTTGCACAATCCATGTCTAAATTGTTTCAAGGCTTAAAATCCTGATCTGACCCGATACCTCAACTTACTGAGGTGAATAAGCAAAATGAAAAGGGATCAGAACTATATCAGCTGGATTCACCGGGTCAGAATATTTAACAGTGAGAGCATATGGTCCTAATATTTTATAGACTCTGTATTTGCACAAGCTATGAGTCTCTTTCACTGTCATGTCACTGTTATGTGAAAAAAAACCCTCATAACTCCAGTTTTGGTGATTTTAAATTTTTCTACTTCAACTGAAGGATTTCATGCTCCTCTATGGGTTGAGAAAAAACCTCTTCTCCTCTTGGGCTTATGAAACCTTTTGAAAAACCCATTGGATAATATAAAAAATGCTTTGTCATCAAGCTAAAAATATTTTTTCTTAGTTTCTTAAAAGTTGACATTTTGGAGATACAAGGTTTTCACCCGACAGCGACAATATCCTGAATGGCAAATTTAGTATTTTTGCAGAAAGTCACATGTTGTTGCTTTCCCTCGTGGTTTAGATCTCACTTTGTAATTTTCAAACAATATTTGGGTTTTGATCAGATGATGATTATATATATACTGTATATATATTATATTTTAACCATTAAAGGTGCCATATCATTCAGTTTTCATGATTTGGTTTTCAAATCTTCTATGGCTCAGGATCAGAAGAATGTTCTTTATGATGTTTTGCAAATAAATGTAGTTTAGTTAAAAGTATAATTGCATGTTAAATTGAATATAATGTGAAGACTAAATCGTCACAATACTGGATCCTGATTGGCCGACAGCAGCGGCTCCTCTGATTCAATTAAGGTAAACCTGCTGACTGGAGGCTTTCCAGTTCAAATGCTACAAACTGGCCTGATTGGATGGATTTCAGTATTTTTTTTTAGTGAGGGAGCCAATCAGGACCAAGTCCAGCTGTGATGCGTTTCCTGGAGTTTGTCTTAAACTGCCTATAGAAAAGGGTGAATTTATTGAAAATGCAATAACTTTAAATTGAACCACTCAAACAAAATCTAATATTAACAATATCTATATTAAACATCTTGGATCATATATGTGCATAGATAGAGGAAAATATGAATTCCTACAATAGTGCCGCTTTAATTGTGCAGAGATGATAGTTCCTCAGGATTATTAAAGCACCATTGTATGTGCTAAATGAAAAGTCTCACTTCATACAGAGGAACATGATCATTTATGATATTTCGATCCCTAATACATCATGATATCTAGTGAGGTGAGTGCAAGACATCCAACCTTGGAGAATAAACATGATGAGACCCTCTGTAGACATTTTAACACCCTCCTCCTCTGCAACGTGGACACACACTTCACACAGGCGGCGCTTCAAAGCCTCGCAGAGTTAATTAGAAAAAGGACTTGAGGAAAGTTCTGCCGGCTTCTTCACCCTGCCTTCGCAATCCGTTCTGACAGGGAGAGAGCCCGCTGCCGACTTTTAAGTGAAAACTTCCTTTACTGTCAACTTCAGCAAGATGTTTCTGTCGCAAAACGAGATGAAAGCCGCGCTGGAGTGTTAAACAAGCTCAAATTAATACCCGCCTTAATGAGGGACTTCCTCAGATCCTTTAAATCGAGTCTTGGGGGCAAAGCAGAAATGCAGCCTTTGCATCCGCTCCGAAGAAGGAGCAGCGCATTGATGTCGCCCACCAAAGGCTTCTGTCCCTCAATTAAAGGATAATTCCATTTTTTTCAACCCCCCAAGAAAAAACACAGGAATTGTCCTTTACCCAAGATGCCATGTTGGTTGAGAATGAGCTGACAATCAGTAGAGAAACACTGATGAAGCCATAAAATCAAATGCGTCAACACTGGAAACCTTGTTTATTCATAACCATTATCATGCAGCGTCGTGCTAAAGGGGCATTAAATAATCTATTACCTTTATTGACCTTGATCGGTAATCAGAAGGACTTGCAACAACATCAGCCGAACTTTCCTCCTCCTACACGAGTCTGTGGCACCGACCGTGTCAGAAGTGACCAACAAGAGAGTCACATGTTCACAGCAGAGAGCGGTCAGCGAGCCAATTAGAGCAGCAGAGACCCAACAGGAACGTCTAGTGAAGAGCTAATATATCACCATGATTAACACTGAAATAATAATAATAATAATAATGATAATACTGCTTTGTCGTCCTCCATCGCTGAAGATATCAGAAGGTCATGCATTCCAATGAGAAGAGAGATTTATTTCCAAAACAGTGTGAGTGTTGAAAACCAGAAATCTCAGCAACTGACCAAGTAATCATTAAGTTACTGGCATTGATCAAGAACAGTATGAATTGAATTGAATTGAATTGAATTGAATCCCCCACAGATACATTGTGGTCATTTTGTGCTGTGGGGCAGTAAAAATCCTTACTAATCGCCTCTTTGGTGATGATGTCAAAAAAGGACATTTGAACAGATTTGGGACACTCTCTTGAGATTTATCACACTCTACTGTGTATTGTACTCTCTATTCCCCCTCCACAGGGAGGTCAGAGGTCATGGTCAGAGCTGGTAGGAATTCAGCAGACATGTACAGGACGGACACACACGGAGTCATGGGGTTCGAACCTGCGGCCTTCTGGGTACAAAGCGGCGCCTCTGACCACCAGGAGACCCCGCAGCCTCATATTATCTGTTGATTACAATTTAAAGAGCAACTAAACCCCAAACCCAAATCTGGGTAAAGCCTGACATTTAAAGGTAAAAAGCATGCTATTGTTTTTGCCAACTGCTATTGGCTGATCTCACCTGGCACCAAAGATCAGCCAATAGCAGATGGCCATTTCACAGCATGCTTTTTACCTTTAAATGTCAGGCTTTACACAGATTTGGGCTAGTATTTTTTCTCTTCTCATGCCAGCAGCAACAGATACACATGAACTGGTAGTTACATAGCAAAAATGTAAATCTTAACAAGTCAATTTAATCAATTTAATCACATTTCAAGTATTGAGTTACTCTTTACTTTACTCTTTACTCTACTTTTACCCTATGTTGGCATTATTTGGATGTGTGTGGCAGGTATAGGTACCCCCAATAATATCGATAATAATAATAATTTAATGATAATAACAAAGCCCTTCTCTTAAAGCTACAAAGTGCTGCAACACTCATATTCCACACTGAGGCTATGCAGGAGGTAACTAACCGTGTTCCTAAAGGTGCCAACATAAATACATATCACAGTAAAATGAAAACTACTGTAACTTCACAATAAATAAGAGACTGTGAACATGCATCGGTGTGTATTCTGGGTGCAGCCGGTGTAGCCGGCCGGCCGGCGGCAGGTAGCGGCGCACCGGGGGCAGCGGCTCAGTTTCAGGCTGCTGACAGTGATGAACGAGGGAATGTGAACGGAGGCTTTTGGAAAAACCCGTGAAACGCTGACGGAGGGACGGAGCGTGACTCTGAGTAAAAGGGACAAGGAGCGGGACACGTGTTCCGCAACCGGGATCAATGTTTCCCCAAACATCTGCCTGTTTTTTTATGAGGGAGGAAAATAAAAAAAAATCTCCTGGCAACTCGTCAGCGACGGTGATTATTTCACTGACGGGTCTGGACGGTGAAATATGGCGCGCGCCGCTACCCCGGCCCCGCTCAGCCTTCCCCGCCGCAGACATAATGAATTGTGATGCCAGCTGTCAGCGTGCCGTCGCCGGGCCGCGGACGAGGGGGGGCGGGAAGGCGTTTTGAGGCGAATACCGCCATTCCAGCGTAGACGGATTTTTTTGGGGAGGGCCGGAGGGGCGGCGGCGGGGGGGTGGGGGGGGCGGGGGCAGGGGGAGGTGGGAGGTGCAGGCGGGTCACGCTGGAATAGCTGACAACACATAAACCCATTTAAAGGGGAGAAAAATCCATGGTTTCTGGAGTCACCGGTCAGACAGATTAAGGGAGGTAGGGGACCATGTACTGTAATTGGAAAATGTTTTTTCTCTGTCAATCACACCATGCTGTTTTCTTAGCCTGGTTCCTTTTTTTTTTTTCTTGGCTCCTTTTTCACTCGGACATCAAAAGTGCAGACGAGGTGAAAGCAAATCATTGGATTTGAGATCATATCGGTTTCTTTGGAGAACTTACCGGGGGGTTGGGGGGGAGAATTCGACCACATTAATTCTCACTACATAAAACTAAACACAGAAACAAAGAGGTAAAAATGTCAGCAGGTCTATCTTGAATCAGTAAATCAGTCGTGGCTCCAGGCGAGACACCGGCTTGTTGGAAAAATTCTGTAACTTTCTGTTGTGCATAAAGCTTTTAGGTCGAGATTAAAGTCACAATGAAATGAGAAATAACTTTTTTCACCCTGAGAGCTAATTCTTCATATCATAACGTATCATCTATTCAACAATAAATAAATTACTACATTTGTATTTTCTTGCATTTTTATATCAAAATCCCATTACTTTTACTTCCTGGAAAACTGTGTATTTTAAACACCCTGTGGTTGTTTTTGTTTTTTTCTGGAAAGTTTGCATGCTGCCGATGCAAGTTGTTAATGAGTGTACCAGAAAAAATAAGTGGATTTACGCTGAGTATACACCTAAACTCCTCATTAGAAGTCAGTAAACGGAAACGTCCCGGTAGAATTAGTGAGTATACAGCCTCGACTAAACCACTGCTCACCCCAAAACACCCTGTTTCTTTTTCCTAAGACAACATGGCTGCGTCCTGCTGGCCCTAATTTGTTTCATTTTGAAGAAACCTGACATTTGTGACAGTTTAAGAATATGTGCAAAGCATTTCTGAACACTTTTGAACACTTTTCCCTCCCCACATTACCCCCCCCCCCCCCCCCCCCCCCCCCCCCCCACCATTGAAATGCTGCTTCCTAGTGACTTTAATTTGAAGAGGGGGGAGGAGAAGTTTAAATATGGTTAATTCTCTATGTACTTAAAGGTCCCATGTTCTCCACTTTCCAGTGTTTTATTTTTTGTCTTGAGGTCCATTCACAGCTGTGTGTGTGGTGTCATGAACCAAAAACACTCTCCAGCATCTCTCTGAGCCTTACCAAGAACAGGCTGTTTCTGTCGCCGTGTCTTTAAGGCTCATTAATATTAACGACCCCTCTGTTCCGATTGGCTAACCGTTTCGAGAGTGAAACGTGAGACGCCGCGGCCCGGCGGCTACAGGTAGGGAAAACTCTCCGGTAATAAACAATGACAACCGCTCGACCGCTTTGAAAAAAACACTTTGTTAGTCTATTATTTCTTACAGAAATGATAATGAGCGAACCTTTGTGACGCCACAAAGTTACGGAAGTCCAAACGGCTCGTTTAGAGGCTCGCTTTTCTAATATGGATTGTGTGGATTTAGTTGGCGACCGTGCGTTTTGATGCTTTCACCATGTTTAGATAGACCATCCAACTCCTTTATCATCACAGAGGCAAGGGGAATCCTCCATATGGGACCTTTAATACTCTCTGTACTAGGAGGCAATATCGTTTGCAGTGAATTACTATTGACTGTAAAACTTGGAATAAAAATAAAAAGTGGAAAAAAAATAAGAAGATTGGGCTTGTTTTCATCGTCAGCAGCCATGTGTGTGTGTGAGTGGGCGGGGCAGACGGGAATCACATCGCCTCTGTGTGACCCGGGCCATCGACCCGCGTTTTGCTGGAATCCACCAATTATGCCGCGGCTAATCGCCGTCCATTATCCAGCCTGGTTTCAATCCCCCGTCTGCAACAAACACCTCTACTCACCCCCCGATACACAGCAACAGCACACACACACACACACACACACACACACACACATCATGGTTATCTAATAGACTGCGGGGAGGATAATTGCATAAACTAATCGATACCACCTCATTAGGAGGACTGTTTGGGCTGAAAGGTCAATCTCACCACCCATCAGAACCCTTTCACTGTGTACATCAAAAGGAAAACATCATTTCACTCAAACGACAAAATAGGTTTTTATCCAATAGCGGCTCAATGAGGCTGCATTTACAGCAGGACGACAAATCAGACGGAGGGACGTTACGGTAAAGATCCGCTGACTTACTTCCTGGAAACGGCAGTAAAGCCGCTCTGATGACTCTGTTCCTTACTGCGGGACGTCCCGCACAGCAGAAAGCATCCTGCACCTGACCTGCACTGGTGCTGGAGTCACTACTGTAGAGAATTCTGCTGAAAAGACAATATGAATATACGTATATATGAATATGAATTTTCCCCAACAACTGCTAGTAAGGGTAACCCTGGAGCAACATTTCAAGGCAAAGTTTCACCGGTTTACTTCCTTGAAATGAGTTCAACTGCTTTCATGATTCTGAGTTTCTTACTGTTAAAGTTTCTTACTGTATTTTATTATACTCAGGGTGGACTGATGGTTAGAGAGACCATCCTGGAACCAAAAATCACAGGTTTGATCCACACAACAGTGGAGCTGAACAATAATAATATAATTTATTTTTATAATACTAAAAAAAAAATTGAAATCGCAATATGAACTTCTGCAATTTCAAATCATAGAGGCTGAAATTAATTGATTAAGAGAGAGGGGCGTCCAAACTGGATTTCTAAACAAGGTGTTTCAGAGCTGCATGAATCAAGTACAATATTGGTGAAAACCTTTCATCAGACTCAAACTCAGTAGATCCTGCACACTGACATCTATTTTTTTTAACAAAATCACTTTTGTTTAAAAAATTTTAAAGTTCTAAAAAAATTACGGCAAGAAAAACTTTAAATCGGAATTACAATATTCTGTCAAATAGTTGCAATTAGATTTTTGTCAGTCATTCTGTCAGTATCATTCAGCCCAACACAACACCCGATGTTTCCATCAACAGACACAAATCCTGTAGAAACGTCTCTCAGCAACACACTGAACCTCCCGCCTGCTCACTCACTGTAAGGCTGCGTTCACACCAGGAACGTTAAAGAGTGATTTATTCAGAATTTGGAGTGTTTATTTTGGTTCAGTTCGTTTGGTCAGGTGAGAACATTTGTACTCGGGTGACACTTATTGAAATGGCTGAAAATGCGAGTGTCAGTCCTCTTCCAGTTTACCAAAAAACTACTTGTGAGTCACGTGACTTTTGTTTACAGTCGATTTCGTTGAGGTTCAGCAAACTGGGGCTCGCAGTGTGTGAACCTAAACCAACCAAATGTAAAACTGCACCAAAGTGAACTCTTCCACTCCGGTTTGGACCAAAGAAAACAAACTGTAGCTGTGATCGCGCCCTTCATTGATTGCACAACGTCCGTCTCAAAGTTTAAAGCCGCGCTCTCTGTTCTCGTATTCTTGAGAAGTTTATTCTCCCCGAGACAATTTGGGAAGATCGTTCTCCACAAGGACGCGAGTATCGACTTGGCATTTTTGAATTTGTTATTCAGCTCCTGTCTCACGGCGACTCCCTCCTTTCCTTTTGAAAAGCAAAAGGATCATTAGAAGGGAAAAGGGCCTGTACTCGTCTTCACACAACACATGGGCGGTATGAATATGAACTCTGTATTTTTACGCATTAAGGAGTTCCAGTAGTTTTAAGAAAATCAGTTTTTCCTCATTAATATGCAAATACATGCAGCAAGGTGCTCCAAATATGGGAAACTGCGGTGAAAGTGTGAAATTTATATCATGTATTGTTCTTGAGTTATTGTGTTCACTATGTTTTACACACAGAGAGAGAGAGAGAGAGAGAGAGAGAGAGACAGGACAAGAGACAGACAGAGAGAGATGGAGAAAGATAGATGGAGAGAGAGGGAGGGAGAGAGATGCATACAGAGAGACGGAGAGACAGACAGAGAGAGAGACAGAGAGAGACATACAGAGACGGAGAGAGAGAGAGACAGACAGAGACATACAGAGACGGAGAGAGAGAGAGAGACAGATGGGGAGAGAGCAAGAGACAGACAGAGAGGAAGAGACAGAGACAGAGAGTGAGAGACAGACAGAGAGGAAGAGACAGAGACAGAGAGTGAGAGACAGAGAGAGAAAGAGACAGACAGAGAGACATACAGAAAGAGACAGATGGAGAGAGAGAGACAGGACGAGAGACAGACTGAGAGATGGAGAGAGATAGATGGAGAGAGACAGACAGAGAGAGAGAGGGAGGGAGAGAGATGCATACAGAGAGACAGACAGAGAGAGAGCAAGAGACAGAGAGAGATGGAGAGAGTGAGACAGACAGAGAGAAAGAGAGAGAGACGGAGAGAGAGACAGATGGAAAGAGAGCCGAGGGAGAGAGACAGACGAGAGAGACAGAGAGAAATGGAGAGAGACAGACGAGAGACAGACGAGAGACAGAGAGATGGAGAGAGACAGAGAGACAGACGAGAGACAGAGAGATGGAGAGAGACAGAGAGACAGACAGAGAGGAAGAGACAGACGAGAGACAGAGAGAGATGGAGAGAGAGACAGAGAGGAAGAGACAGACAGAGAGAGAGAGATGGAGAGAGACAGAGAGAGAAAGAGCGAGAGACAGATGGAAAGAGAGCCGAGGGAGAGAGACAAATGAGAGAGACAGAGAGAGATGGAGAGAGAGACAGACAGATGGAGAGAGATAAACAGACAGACAGAAAGAGACAAAGACAGACAGAACCACGATGTTATAACGTCCCACCACCCTGTCCCAGGTGGGACATTATAACACGGGGTATAATTTACCTCCGCACCTCATCCTGAACGACACATCAACCAGAGAGACACTTGCTTTGTATTTTCATTTATTCCTAGTATAAGAGACATACAATGGTATTTCTGTGAGACCAAATTCATAGTAGTTCAAGAGGCGTAGCCCGGAAATCAAACAAAAAGAACATAATACTGAATCAATGAGACCCCGCCCCCGATAGGATGTATTTACACTCTGTGCAAGTTCAGAGAAATCAAATACTGATATAGCTATTAGAGACCGTTCCCTTTCCCATACAATCTGTCGCCAGCTGATAGAAAATATACTTCAGCTCACCAAACACTGTAGCTGCCACAATTCCTCTTATGAGACATTATGGTCACAACCTTCAATCAAGTTTGATGTTTTTTTTTTTCCATTGCTCAAGAGGCCATTTAATGCTCTATTGCATGTTTTAACCAAATTAACCCATTTCCTTCCAAACCCTGTGTAATGTGTGGTGGGCCATGTGTTCCTGTGTTTACTGGAGTTGGACTGGAGTGTGAATAGTAAACTTTGCGTTGGGTCAGATGAGATCTGGGAAATATGAATCAATAAATACCACTTTCAGATACAGTAAGTTGTCTAGTGTTGTTTTCAGAGAATTGATCACGATTCCAGTCAACCACGGCCAAAATGACTTTGCCGAAAAAGTGCAGCGGCGGAGAGTTTCGAAGGCGTGATATCTGTGAGGCCCGAGCCAAGCGGCTTCCCCGTCCCCGAGGAAAATCCTCAGCAGGTGTCGGGCGACCCCGGCGACCCGGGACCCCGCTCCGCAACCGCTCCCAAATATCGATCCAAGGACAATCTCGGCTCGTCGGATCGGAGAGTTCATTGCACTTCTCTACGTTTCCACACATTTCCTAAACAGAAAATTCATCATCTCCGCTTCGGTTTATTTATTCGCTACCTATATTGTTGAGGTCGACCCCCGGTGATATGTCAAAAATCTACAGCGGTAACCATTGCAGAAGTCCGCCTTCATGCCTTTATCCTGCATCTATTCTTTCTTGAATATTATAATTTTATTAACACAAAACTAATGTCTCTCAACCTCATTCCTTCTGAAGGACGGCTGAAAAGAGATTTACTCCTTGATATTTCTGAACAATTCCTCTTGGGATTGCAGCAAAAACGCCACATATTTGCTCCGTTCAGCATGCAGGGAAAGGCGACTTCCACAGCGGTTACATCTGTAGGGGGAGAAGTTAAGAGGAACTGTGCTCTGTGAGCAAAGAGATGCTAACGCTACTGCTAAAAGAAAAAGTTTACAATGGCAATCGGCAAAAATTGAAACCCAGTGGAAACTGACATGATGAGGAGGCAGTCTGCAGTCTCGGGCTGTGGAACTTACTTCGCCCCCTTCTTCCCAAAACACCCTGCAGGCTCACACTTCAGGGATATGGAAAAAAAAAATTCAATACAAATACAAATGAAGGGTTTCATTCCAAAACGCTATATATCCATTTTGGAAAGAAAAAAAAAAATTACCTGATATTAAATATTTAAAAAAGGAGGATAACATTGTCTAAAATGTTACTGCTTTGCAAGTAAAAGGCTCAAGATAACTAATAACTTTCTACTATTCAATAGTGAGTTTTACAATCATGCCGGCAATCATTTTGTCAGAATAGGTGACAAATTTTTAAATGGCAAATATCTCATTTTGGAATGAAACTCCCCAAATATACAATAGATATGACACATACTGACGACCATATAAAATGAAACATCTACAATATAGCATAGTAGCCATCTTAGCTCCTTGCATTTACCCCTATCCCCATATCACACACTATTATTAAATAAGGCACACATTTACACATACAGTTAAAATTTGGCTAGTAATTATTCCTTTATTTACAACCAATAGCCACAAAGTTAATAATTATAATAACTGCAGTCCATTCTATGTTATGTTCATTCTCCCAGATGGCATGGCATGTTTGTCTTGTCCTCTTTGGGTCCAAAATATCTGAAAGCACTGTATATGTTTCTTTCCATTTGAGAGGATGTAGAGGCCACTCAAGTTGTGGAGCACCAATCTGACAGCAACAATCTAAAAGGAACTTTAACTGACCCTACTTTGTCATTTAAGATCTCACCTGACATCTGCGACAGGTTAGCGGACAGAAACATCAGTCCAGAAAAGAAAAGAGAAAAGACTATTATAGCTGCTTTGTTGAAGGGTTTCCTTTCTCATCTCAGTGTTATCAAATTTGGTTCAATTTTTTTTTTTAGCCAATTGACAATGAATTCTGTTCCTGGAGTGCATGATTTGGTATTCTGAAGACATGAGCTGTCCACATACCAAGAGTGCTGCGGCCTGTGTTTCTATGGGGATCATTTGATATGCCCAAAGATGAGTAGAGTATAGTAAGGCAAAGACATAACTACTTTTAGGGGAATTTGCTGACTTTTCACCACAGGTTACATGTACTGCATATGTATATGTATACATATACGGTGTGGATATAAACACACATATATATACACACACATGCATAATATAAACACATTCGAGGGTGGGGTGGGTCGGGACTGGTTACCAACACTACATCAGAAAAGGTAAGCAAAAGCAAGAGTCTAACTTGTAAGCATTGCGGGAGCCTCCGGCTTTTAAGTCTTAAAGATGACTGATGTGTAAAGTTTTTCAACATCAACGCTTCCAAAAACTAAGTTGCATCGTAAATCCACACTGAGGACATTGGCAGCCTAATATAAGGTGGTGGCGTCACGCCACCCAAGTCAGCGGTTCTATAAGCAAGTAGCTGAGCAATACCAATATGGTACAAAGATATTCGTTGGACAAAAAAGGAGGGAAAAAACAAGTTTGGTTGAGGCTTTGTCCACAGTGACAATGGCTGCCACGCGATCAGTCGTGTTTTCTGGCGAAGGTCTGAAACCTCTAACCCTCTGCATTTCTTCAAGGGAAGTTCCTTTAAGAGGATAGGACGAGGGCGACTCCCTCTCTAGTCCAGTAGTCCACCTCCGTTCCCTCAGTAGTTGAACTTTCCCTGTGGGTTGACCGGGGATGTGGCAGGTATGAACAGGGGCTTGGGAGGGACATCAGGCTTGAGGGAGGAGGTTCGGCGGACGATAGCGCCCCGGTGGAGGACCTCCTGCTGCTCGCTGTTGTAGCTGTGCTGGCGTGTCAGGTACCCGTTGGGGATGAGGGGGTAGTGGACCTCACAGGCGCTGCCGGTGGAGTTCATCCGGGCCAGGAGAGGCGGAGGTTGGTGGGGCCCGCCGTTCCGCTGGCTGAAGCTGTGCTGCCGAGGGATCATTCCCCCCCCTCCTCCTCCACCGGCTCCTCCATTGGGCATCTTGGTGGCCGCAGCTATCAGCGAGTGCCTCTGGGAGGAGTGCCTCCTCTCCAGGGTGGACTGGTGATGCGGCGGGATGTCCGGAGGAACATCCATGCGTCGGGTGAGGCTGTCTCGGGGTAAAGTGGATGAGCTGTAGTAGGGGGCCGACTCCGTCTCGGGGATCTGAGGCTGGATGCGGTTGGCAAAGGCTAGCTGGCCTCCACCGCCACTGGCCATCAGACCAGATGGGCTCATGAGCTGGGAGGTCTTGCTGCCATTTGCCTCGTGGATGTGCTTCAACAGCTCATCCAGCGAGGTGACCTCCATCACCTTCTGTGAGTAACAGGGGTAGGGCTGCTGGGATAACACACGTTCAACATTGTGGATCTTGCGTTCCTCCGGATGTAGCGGACCTACGACCAGTGGCTGCCCATTGGACAGGCCATGGGAGTAGGGGAAGACCTGCTGGTGAAGCAGGGCTGAGCTGGGCCTGGAGCTCATGTTGTGGGACTTGGGCTCCTTGGCATTGTTGCAGTTCTGGTTCTTCTCCCACTGGTTCTTGAAGGCCTTCATGCTCTTGATGGGCAGTTCTGGGGTAGAGTCAGGTGTAGGCAGACCAGAGAGCTCTGAGGAATGGTGGAGGTGGTGTGGGTGAACCAGGTCTCCCATGGTAACTCCATGATGGCCGTTTCTCCTTGGTGGATGATGCTCCTTGCTGTTAGGGAAGAAAGAGTTGTAGATCTTTGGAGAGGACACCTCCAGTTTGTCGTCTTTGCTTTGGCTGTCCAGCAGGCCATTGAGCTTGGCTAGGCTGCGGAGGGACAGGGCGTGAGGGATGGGGGCCTCAGGATCCTTGGCCAGTCTCTTGGTCTTGTGGCCCGTGTGGTTACAATAGCAAGAGACTAGGAAGCCAGAGAGGAAAGCGCCCAGGACGAAGGCCACCAAAACGCAGGCAATGAGGAGGGTGTAGTGGACGCTGTGGTTGGTCTTCTCCACCTCTGGAGGCCGCCTCACACCTTCAGGAGACACAAAAGACAGCAAAAAAGAAAAGTACTTCAGCAAAAAAGCTTGACTGATTGAGTCAGAGGGAAAAACACACATTTTCAAGAGCTAATATAGGTCAAGTAGCAGCTGGGATGGACAGGTTGTGTTTACAGGGGCTTCACTATGTGGGAAACAGCATGGGCGAGGTGTTTGAACTAAGCTCTTGGCCTCCTTCCCTTCCACTGTTAATAGATCAATAAAGCCTTTCTTGCCAGGACCTGTGCTTTCCTCTAAGATGTGGGAAGAGTGGCAGAGGCCAAGAGCTCCCTAGTCAGTGAGAAATCAACTCTGAAATGAGTTGGGGCTTTAAATATTGATAGGCGCACACCAGCAGGAGCCTGATGTCATTTTCACAGACTGTGCTTTCCAATGCGTGGATCAGGGGCGAATGCACCTGGTATGATGAACGAGCCAAAAATAACAGGTCTACCCAATAGCTCACCGAGTGCGGCGCCTTTGCCAACACAGACTCAAATGAGGTTGTCAACTTCTTTCAAACGGAGGCTTAGGGGACGGCAGTGCACCAAAAACACAAGGTTACTTTGCTGAAGTAAATCTACCATGTAAATGTCCTTGGGTGATGTGACCCTAACACTGTGTTTGCCTAATGGCGTGAAAGGCAGGAACGATAAGAGGAGTGAAACCTGCCACCTCTCGTAATCAGAGCTCATTTGCAAGAGGCTTCTGCCATCTGTGGTGTCAGGCCCCTTTCTCGCCCCTTAATGACAGCCTCTGTGAAACTGATTAGTCTGCGGAGGGGGACGGCCAAGCTGCACTACGGAGAGAAAAAAATGCAGGTGTCTCAAACAAGCTAAATTCAACGGCTAATGAAAGCTTCGTTTAGGCATCGTAATGGAAAATGATGGAGCCCAAATCAGGCTTAATGGTAGTTTATGAGATGTTCAGGATGATGATGATGATGATTGGGGGATGAGTATAGGGGAGATCCGTTCAATAATTAGGTCTGCGTTAGAGTGGATTTCAATCTTTTCTCTGAAATTACTAACTGTCTTGGCCCAGACTTGACAGAGTGAAGGCACTTTAGTCTAAAGGAAATGTATTCTTATGAAGAAATTCATGATTATAAGGTTTAGCCTCTGACAGAGATGTAAATAACATCAAGACTTTTCATGAAGGAGCTCTGTGCATCAAGGTGTTTATGTGTGGGAAGCCATTCGTCCAAAAGTGAAGAAATTCTACAACTCGACATCTCTAAATGATTTCATTTTAGTGGAATGAAATGTGTGAATAGAATCGATAAACATCTACTCCTGAGACAGTGAGGCCTGAGTGAATCTTGCAAAAGGTAATTGTGTGTGTGAGCAAACAGGCTTTGTTTAACAATCCAGATTCTTCTCCAGTGTGTCTGTGTGTATGTGACTGGAGACAAATATTAATGGATAACACAGAGGTTTCAAATTTTGATCACAAAGACTTAGGTTTGAGTAAAATCTCATCACAAATCCACACAAGACAAAAAGCACAAATGAGTGAAATCTAAACTCGTCAGACCAAGGATAAAGTCTCAAAGGCACCTGACACCGTGCAAACTACAAGATGTACGATGGAGAAAGACAACTCATTCGCCTCTTGTCACGATTAAAGCTTTCCTCTGACAGCATCTTATTACAAAAGAGTTAGGAGATATGGCAAAATTAGAATCAAACAAGGTTTATCTCTTTAGTCTTGATGGATCTGCATGTACACAGATTCTGGCTCACTGTTTTTAAAATGAGTTTTACTATGTAGGTCATGAAGTTACTGTGGAAGTTATTCAATTCTTTTTGCTCTTCATTGTCTGGAGGAAGACTTCTGAGCAGATGTGCTCTTAGAGGCTTATTATCTCATCCTCATGCATCACTACTTTCATTCGTGAGGGGTGCTTTGCTATCATTTCCCTAAAGAGAGATAAAATAGTTAATACTACGGTACACTATAATCTATCTGGGAATAACATTTTGAATGGAGCTTCAAATTAAAAATCCTCAACTTTTAGCCATTTCTTCCTTATGATTGCCTCGGCTTATGGCCACATTAAAAAGTCATAAATCATAATTGCAATCCCAGTGGGAGAGGCAATCAAAAGCGATTCCGCAGTAAGCCGGCTAATACCTCTTCTTTTAATCTTCAACAATCCATGTATTTATTTTTTTTTGGGCCTCATATCCCGCAGGCTGCCAGTCAGCTCCACCGCGGCGGTGCGGCTCCAGGTGTTCGGCACCGACTGATCGCAGCGGGCCGATGACAAGCGGGGGAAAGAGGATGCCCACTTCTCTGTGTGGCTTCACCCCGCTGTCACCCCCGTTGCTCCCAGCTACCTGTGACTCATCCGCTCCCCCTGGACGGTCCCTCCCCCCACTTCACCCCCCCCTTCACCCCCCCCTCGCTGTGGGTCCAGGCTTATTGAAGGGTTCCTCCTGGTTGAGGGGTATGAGTCAAGCGCCGTGGTAGGGGGTGAAATGCACAGGGGAGGTAAACAAATCCAGAACCCGCGAACGACCTGTCACAACATGTTTCACGAGCGGGCCGGATGACTCAATCACTGTGTACGCGGGACATATGGTGCCGCGGTCACAGTGAAATTAATACCCTGTGAATCATAAGGACGGACTGGCAAGAAGCTAGGTGGCGCACAGGAGGTGCATCCAAAGCAGGCCAAGTGTACACACCGACTTGGCTTTCATCGCACCGTCTTGAAATTATAAACTCAACTGTGGTTGAACCGGGAGTCGGCACCGAAGCAAATATTTAATCCGAATTTAGAAGTCTGTGCATGGGGGGCCATCGGCGCCTGAGGTACACGCGATAATTAAAGCTGCTTTACAGTCGTTTCGCAACTTCTCTTCACTGTTTACATAGTTTGAGTCGATTTCAGTGTTCCTCTCTTACGTTGTCGCACTATATTTCTGTGTCAACTCGACATGGTCTCGGCTCAGCGAAGGCTTAATATAGAGATACCCAAGTCTGCCAAAAGGTAAAAAGACAGATGGGCTGCGTGAGTGGAGGCGAGGGAGGGAAGGGGAGAGGGATGGTGACAGCGAGGGAGACGAGGGAGATGAAGGGATAAAATTCAACCTTGGTGACAAACTGGCAATGAAGAGGGGAGTGAATGAGCGAGGACTCAAAGATCCGAGAGATAGGGGAGCAAGAGCAAACGAAGAGAATGAGGATGAAAGCCAGAGAGCAAGAAAAAAAAAAGGAAAAAAAATGACAGGAAAGGCGGGAGATTGAGAGAGAGAGAGAGAGAGAGAGAGCAGGAGAATGTGCGAGGAGCAGATTGTAAGGAGGAGGATGGGGAGTTGGGGGAAGAGAGAGAGAGAGAGTGAGAGACAGACAGACGAGTCGGGGTGAGTGACAGACCGTCACTCTGCTGGGTTTTGAAGCCTGGCGCTCTGCAGCAGCTGTGTTATGGTAGGAGAACAACCCCGCTCGCCTCGCGCTCCTCCACAGCACCGTAGGAAGAGAAACACTCTGTGATTGCATCCATATTGTTAAAAATAGATAGCGCGGTAGGTTATGTAAGGCGGGCGAAAGCTTTACACGGCGTTGCCTATGCCGCATCTTACTAATTGGAGGTGGTTTTTGCATGGGGGGAAATAACGCAAGGAGTGTCTGGCTGTTGTTATGTGTGAAGTGTTTTTTTTTTTTCTTTCCTGCAGGTGATGAAGTTGAGTCTGAAAACAAATTACAATGGGAGTGACAACTTCTGTTAAGCATGTGAGCGATTAAGCACTCGGCTGCTGTCTTTGCAAGCTCTCACAGACATCTTAAATTGACTTCATTAACAATACAGCACCCATAAGCTTTTCTATGACACCAATTAATCTCCAGACTTTGAAGTTTCATATTTGCTCAATTGTAAAGGAATTTTCTTTTCCATCTCTTGCGGGACATGAAAGCATCAGAACGATACAAAATTGGAATTTAAAACATGGCCAGGCAGGGAATGGCCACATTTCTTCTCACAAAACACTTTCAAGGTCAGATTTAATACAAAATAACTTGAATAGGAGGGACAACTTTTTCTTTTGCACATAACTTTTCCATTGTAACAGGCTTTTCTCAAGGGTACGTTTAAGAGCTTTGTAACCTGGAGAACAACTTGTGTTCTATTTTTGTGCGACAAGTGAAGACGTTCCAAAATAGCCCTAATTAGTTTCTGCTTCTCCAAGCTTAGGAGCGTGTGTAATTGTTCCGTTAATGGCTACTCCATCCCAATGAGAAGGCAACGAGACAAAATGGCCCCAGGCTTCGTAGGCGAGCATTACCCCCCACTAATGCCAGAGATTTATTTCTTCCACAGTAAAAAATAACAATTTAAAACCTGAAAGACTCCCAGAGGTTCAAGATTGGGAAATAATGAACTATTTTCTTTTTCAAATCTGGCTGAAAAACAGAGCAGCTTTGCCCTGTTGCTGTGAGCTTTAGTAATTTGACAGTTTTAATACCTGATGTCTGTGCACTGACAGACATGGTTAGCAAACAGAGCGTTATTGTGTGCGTGAACACACACACACACACACACACACACACACACACACACACACACGCGAGTGTATGTGCGTGTGGCTGTGTGTGCGCAGAGTTCTGGGTGTTGAGTGAGTGAATTCAATCATGTACACTTGTTATTACGAATTTGCATAATATTCCACCTCAGTGCACAGCCAATTGGATGCAGTTTAATATATGCACATGAGGTAAGATGATATGCCGTAATGTAACGGATCCATTCCAATTGAAAAGTAGTGGTAATGAGCGCTGCATTTCATTCCAGGTGTGTTGATGCATATAGAGCATAGATTTCATTACAGTTTTGATTGAATACTGGTAAATTAAGCGTGCTGCAGCATCTGGCAACCAGACCCACAGTATTTATAAGTCGTCTTTGAATAACTACACCTGTGCTTTGAAAGAAAAAGTTAAGTTTCCAAATATATTCCACAGCATGGTACAAACACAGTTTGTTTTACACACTCATACAACAGACAGTTGGGTTGATGTGGCATCTGATAAACTTATCACAAGCTATCAAACCAGGCAGAGCACATGCATTGTGTGATACCCTTTTACATGCAGTTGCATCAGAAACTAAAAAAGCAGCTGTGTATTTGCCATTTAGTGGCTGGTAAAGCAAAACAGTTCCAATGCCAACTTCCAACTGTTGTTGTGATAACATATCTGTGAGGGGAAGGCGGCACTGGAAGAACCTCGGCTTTACCAACCAACTTAAAGAGACAGTCCACACCAAAGTCCAGGTTTTCTCTCAAGTAATTATGTTACAAATCATTTTTATAGTGATCTAGCTTGATAACTAATAATGATGAAGACCCTGCACTGATGAAACCCACTTCTTAACATGTAGCATATTCCATTTGGTGGACGCTTTTATCCAAAGTGCCATACAGTACCATGAGTGCATTCATTTTTCCCAAATTATCTTGGATTTTAGCGTAAAGACAGAGCTACAAAACAAAATCCACATTGTGTCAAACAGCTATTATGAATGTCTTTGGAGTGAACTGTTGCTTTAAGACCGGCCATGGAGAAACTGCTTGCAGGCCACTGAAACACCTGAGCGCAGTTTCCGCCATAGGCTCTAAAACTGGAAAGACGGATCGTAAAAAGGAGGGTGAGAGGGTTCAGCGAGAGGAGAGAGAATTCAACAAAGGAGGCAGGTACAGCTAAAGGGTTAGTCCAACTGAAAAACAAAGAAATACAGGCAGGTAAAAGTGAGAAATACTCCCCAGAGGTCAAGGAGACAGATTAAAGGGTAAGGGGTTAGGGGCTAGGAGCCAGGACAACTGCATGGATCACTGTGGGCCCCGCGGATCACTGTGACGCTCACAACTGACCGCCTGTGTCAAACATCGCTCTAAATCCTGACACTGAACCGAGGTGCAACAGCCATCATGGAATAAAAAGCCATTAAAATTGCCGGTTATGGAAAGTGAAGTATTCTGTGTGTGTAATGCCTTTTAGGGGGGTTTTACAGCACGCACTGCAGACTGTGTTTTTGTAGTAAAACATGATGTCACTCATAATTGCCGTAAAGTGTTGGTGAGCTAGAGGGAAAAATGCCCTCGTTTTGCGTGACCTTTAATAAGTGCCATTACAGCATGCGTATGACTAAGGCAGTCGAAATTGGCAGTTACACTTTAAAAGCTGAGGCAAGATGTGTGAGCGCATCATGACTTTAAGTGATATATCTATTATGGAAGAATGGCCAGCTCTCTCAAAATGAATGAGCCGAATGAAAAGTCACAATGAACAATGTTGTGGATGTGCAGCCTCACCTAACCCCTAACATACCTCTAATAAAGTTCTGAAACGTCTTGAATATGTGCAGCTTCGCGAGTTGAGATATCTACTCTTTGAAAAAGTGACACCTACTCTCACAATTACTGCTGACATGAGAGTAAAACAGTTTTTGGAAGAATGTGGAAGTGTTGGCAATTTCACTAGCACTGCTGAGGAATGACTCATGTACTTTCTTCAACTAGTGAGTGATGAATTTCAAGTAACCACATTTTTTCTAAAAATTGATATTGATGTGGAATGAAGCCCTTCAAATGTAGCTACGGGGAGAGGATAATGTGGCGATGGGCAGAGGGGACACACAAGCCGAGCTGTATCAATGCCTAGATAGGAAATGATGCAGACGGTGTCTGTTGCCATGGTCTTCAGAAGTATAAATAACTCTTTAGAAAACTAGCTGGCATTGATGTCCCCCCTAGGACGCCAACCCTTCTTCATGGAAAGGTTCAGCCCGAGTTCACTCTCTGCTCCTCCTATAGTGTTTTAATGAGTTTCAGAACGCCGGCTTCACTTGATTCTATTATCGAGCCGTCTCCCAGCGCTTGTCAGCTAAATTAGCCGCTAGCCGGGGCTTTTTGGTCCAACCCACACTGGTTCATCTGAATGTGCCGAAGAGTCAGAGAAAAGGTCAGATCACAATGGAGGGCAGAGAGAGGGACAGAAAACAAACCAGAGAGGTCTAGCGCCGGTGTCTTGTGCAACGCGGTTCTGCTAACACACGGATCTGTGTGTTTTCACACAATGGAGTGGTGGGCGTATTCCCCTGCCAGGAGCAGCACTAGTGAAACCTGACTGCTGGCATTTTTCTAAATAGCAGGAGGTCAACAGGTTCCTGCCCCTGCCTTTTAGTCTGCCCCGGTGTTTACATAATGCAATGCAGCTTCCACATCTGAGCGAATATTTCACCTTACATTTTTTATCTCTGTAGGCCTGTGCTACATAAAACAAACACAGATGTGGCTGGGTTTAACAGGGCTTATGTGTTAAGTGAATGACTGTCTTTGTATCTTTTACTTACAGCACAGCTTATAGCATTTGTTGACATTTATAAAGCGGGCTTACAGATACAACCTGGAAATTATATGACCATCTAGATGTGGGTTCTATTCATGTGTTCTCCAATGTGTTTCAGGTATCTCTCTTTTTCCTGAACAGCTGTCATATTTTCAGCCATCATTTGCATACAGCCAACTGTCAAGATGGACCTCCAGCTGTGCTTGCCAGGACATTATGTGATGTAACTGCAAAACCTCTGTAGGAGGTGCAGACAGACGGAGAGAAGGAGAGATGGAGACAGTTGGAGAGAGAGTGAGACGGAGAGAGGATGCCCTCCTTACTTCCAAAACGGCTCCTCTCCTGCCTTATCAACCCGGCCGCCCAGCTCTTCTGATTGAACCGGCAGCGCCACCGACTCTGGCCGAAATAGATTGCGTTGCTGTTTCTATTACATCTTACAACCCCCTCTCTCCCTCCTCCCTCCTCCCCCCGCCCCCGGCTGTCCGACTCGCTGCCCCGGGCCCCTGCTGGTTATTTATTTGTTATGGGCCTTTCTCATTTGAGCCTGAGTGGCTCATCATTGCAGCCAGAGACTCTGTCTGCGAGAATGGAAGCCTCTCTCACAAGCTGAGGATTTATGGACTTCTGACATGGTGCCAGCGGAAGCCGGCGAGGAGGAGAGGAGAGGAGAGGAGAGGAGAGGGCACAAAATGCTTCACACCACCCTCTCCTCTCTGAGTCACATCCCCCTCGCTCATATCTTTCTTCCTCTACTTGCAGGAATATGCTCTTGTCTTCAAGAAGGGAAAAAAACCCCACAAAAAAAAAACGTTCTACCTCTCTCCTCAGCTCCTGTTTCTTTTCCTGGCACTTCCCTATCATACATGATCATTCGAGACTTGCATGAATATTTTGTGGGCGCTGCGGCTCTGAGGCTTGCATTCCCTACTCTTGGTAGCTTGTAATGTTATTCTATAAAAGGAGCAGCAACTAAATGTATAAAATGCAAGAAATGACAAGAGAGACACGTCTCCAGATCTAACTGAATATTCAAGGCACTGCTTGGAGTTTCCTAGAGAGTTTCCAAGGGTTAAAGAGACTGTGCTGCAGCTGGAAGGTCACAGGTTTGATCCCTACAACAGTGTTTGCATCCCGTTGAAGTTTTCTTAATTAAGACCCTGAACCTCTACTGGCTCACTCAATGTTAGCTGCATTGGATAATAACATTAGCGGAGTGACTAAAATGTAAATAATACATGTAAATGGTCGCATATAAAGTGTGAGAGGGAGAGAGAGAGAGAGAGAGAGAGCGAGAGGTGGTTTGTGATTTGAAAGTTATAAGTGCGTAGGAAGAACAGGAAGGGAATTTGTGCGCGTTGACAAGCTAAATAAAAGATGAGGGGAGGGCATGAGGGAGCAGTTTTGTTTGGACTTGGATGCTCAATTTGATTTGAGGAGTTAATTTGATCCGATGCAGTATCTATTTAAGTGATTAAATCTTCTTAATTCATGGCTGCTTTGCTAAGCACATCTAGATATATGGCTGAAAGTAAGCGAACAGCAACATCCTCCTCTAGCAGTCTCTCTGGAAACGTTCTGTCCATATATCTCTCTGTGTAGTGAGTATGTATGCAGCGGCCAGCGATCATATCAAACACTTACCATGCAGCGCTTTAAGTCAGTGGAACCATTAAGTGAAGCTGCCTAGGAAATTATCAATCATGTCATATCATGCTGGATACTAATGAGGTGTATGGGTAAAAACCGATTAGCAATGCTCGCTGGCTTTTACTAGGAAATTGCTACAACTAGAGAGTTAAGTGTTAGTGAGCTACTGAAAGTGATATTTCACCCTGGAAGAACATTTACACATATTAGCATGCACGCCTCCCATTGAGTTCGTGAACGGTCGACCTCCAACATGAGCCGCCCTCGCCGTTTCTCACCACCGCTATTTATCTCCTCGACCGGGGGAGTCGAGCCATGAGGCACGGAGGGCCGAGAGTGTGCAGGTTTTGGCTCCAACCAAAGACTACAGCAGGTGATTTAACTGCTTAGCACACCTTCAACCAGACAGGAGGAACTAATCTGTGAAATCACCTGCTGTAGTCTTTGTTTGGAATGAAGACCTGCAGACTCTCGGCCCTCCATGGCTCATGGTTTGACTCTCCTGTCCTCGACTATTAGGTACACACTACCAGTCAAAAGTTTGGACGCGCCACATTTTTCTTTATTTTTTACTATTTTACACATTTTAGAATAATAGCAAAGACATCAAAACAATGAAATAACACAAATGGAATTATGCAGTGACCAAAATAGTGTTAAATCAAAACTATCTTATATTTTAGATTCATTAAAGTAGCCGCCCTTTGCCTTGATGGAAAGGCAAAGGCTTTGGAAAGAAATTCATACATAGGATCAACTTCACTATTTATATTTGTCTAAGAAACAAATTTCAAGCATTTCAACAGAAGCCTTTGGATCAAAATGGCTTTAAGAGAATGAAAAACATAGAACATTCAATCAGGTGCGTCCAAACCTTTAACTGGTAGTGCACATCGTCCTCAGTAATTGCGAACTGGCAAATGTACTTTTTTGAAAACTGCGACCATGAACAGAGTAAAAAATAATATCAGAGTCGCAGTAGTTTGAATGTGTCAACACCAGTAGGTTTTCGAAATAAGAGTAAGCGAGTGAGTGCCATCGCTATGGAAACGCAGGGCAGGCAGCATGGGCGGATGACTGAACTCATACGGTGCTGGCATGCGTGCTAAAAATGGGCCAACGTTTTACCGGAGTGAAACATCATTTTGACCTACGGTACGGTGAGAGTGTTAGTAGTCAGCCTGGTTAGACGTGTACGGTGAAGCGAACAGGGCCCAGCAGTGCAATCCTCTGCAGGTCAGAGTTCACGAAAGACACACATCCCACCCCCTTACCCTCCATCTCCACACTGATTGGCTCCGAGTCAGGTGACCCCTGTTCCCCCACTGGGGGAGGGCCATCAGGACCTGTACCTCTTTCAGGGTCACCTGCCTCCTTTGGGAATGCCGCCCCATGATAGGTTGTGCTGGCGCTTGTGGGTGTGGTCTTCCCTGTGGTTGTAGCGAAGGGGGGAGGAGGGGGCAACAAAGTGAGCGATTAGTGAAATGTGAAACTTAAAAACAGCCTGGAGAATTAACTTGTTCTATAGCAAAGGCTTTGTACCTCAGAGAAATCAGGGTGAATCCTGAATGGAAAAAAAAGGCTACTGTCACAACTGTCAACCGCTTAAACATAAAAGTCCCCCTTGATGACAGTGAGGAACATGATGAGTGCAAAGAGCAGAAGTTAATTCATGCATCCTGGACCGGTTCACTTCTCATTAGGTACAAAATGATTTAAAGCTCTGGAATGTCTCCTTCACCAGCTGTTAAATGCCCATAACCAGGAAATCTCTCCAGAAAAACTGTGATTTTGCCATTCCAACATTTGCTTTGACAGATCCACTAGTCTCCTAGAATATTTCTTGCTATGCTGACCTATTACCACACTCTGCACAGAAAAAAATGCCTCACATCCTTTTAAAAAACTGTCAGGGAACACATTTTTTGGTTTTTGGAGTTATCTGTCTAACGAGAGCACTTGTCAAAAGGCAGATTATCATAACTTTGTGACTTGCAAGTTTTTACAACAGGCGATGAACTTGTGAATTGCTTTGGAATTTTTCACAAAAGCTGCAGAAAAAATAAAAAGCCATATTGGGCACACTAATCAAATCAAACCCCCCTGTAATTACAGCAGAGTAAACACGAGTTGCTGCCCAAATCTGCCCAATATAATCATGATTTGAGTGAGCTGCTGGCTTTCGGTTTTCAAACTTTGCAGCCTTTTGTTTGTTAGTGAACCACTGAGAAATCATTTAACCCCGGCGCTCCAGCCCATTTTACAGCGAGTTCCCGGTCCAGCTGGCTGCAGCCTCCGTGAGCGGCTCTTCTAGTGCAGATGAACTCCTAACACTGTTAAAACTCCACCGCGTCCGCTGCTGCGCTCCGCTAAGTGTTTTCACAGATAAGTGGAAATAGATACCGGTAGCTGGCTAGGTGGCGGTTTTCACCACAGTTCTTTTTCCACTACCTCACCAAAGTTGTTTCACAGGCAACTGTGTCACCTTGAGGAGAAGCAGCTAACGTTACGACAGCCACATTTGGGTTTCGTTTCAAGCGTGTGCCAAGAAACATACCGCGTGTTAGCTGCCACAGGCCTTGTATTATCAAACACATTTATCTCGATGACACACTCCACATCATGATTGCACTCTTAGTTCTCCATTAGTGTTTGTCCTTGAGGTCTGGTATGCAGCATACTGTTATTGGCTTGGGCTCTTGCACTAATAAGCCAGCCATAATGTTAGCATACTGCAGAGCGCCTGCCCAGACTGGAGGAGAAGGGCTTGTTCTCTTCCTCTCTCTCTCTCTCCCTCTCTCTGTGTGTGTGCCAGTTGACAGCTTTCGCTCCGAATAAGGTGCCCCGTCAGTATGCCATCTGTGCCAGGCAAATTAAAACTGCACACCAGGGGGTGTTTGGCCCTGGCGCGCCGGACAATAGCTCCAGGACTGTATTATTAGTTCAATTTATCACAATTGTGTTATTCTGAGTGTGCGTGCAGGGTTCATATTGTTTTTCCTCCTTTACTGTTGAAAAAAGTACAAAAAAAGCACGTAATGCAACAGAGAAGCATTTGATTACTTAGGCAGGCGAGCGTTTGTCTCACGCCCTTCCCTCGGCGGGCTGCGATTGTTTGGGTGACAGGGAAGAGGAAGAAAGAAAGCGTCCCCGCCTTTGGAGCGCTTTCGAACGGGGACCGGAAGCCCCCATGCGACAACAGCTTTGTTCGGCATATGGGGTGTTTTATTGTGTAGGAAAGCTGATAATTGATCTTCAGTGCGAGGACTTAAAAGGCTTTTTGTGTGATTCAGCTGGGGAAAAAAAAAAAAAAACGCAAGAGGGACAGAATCTGACTGCGTGTTGAGAACTTCAAACAGCGCGGTGAAGCGTCGGGGTGGTAAGAGCCCCGCAGGATTAAGCGGTGGGGTTGCTCATCAAATCGAGCTACCTACTGAGTGGTAATTCCTCCAGCAGGGAGGCTATACAGACTATTGAGGCATTGTGGGACTTTGGAGGACTGGGGCGAAGCCTGCGGCAGACAAAGTGGCTTCTGTTCTGAGGGAGATGGAGAGAGGCTGAGAGATGCTGGATGGATGGCTCTGTTGGGCCATAATGGCTGACATCTTTCCGCATGATGGACTCAGCGCTGATACTAATCACTGTGCCGGATCAACCGCCACCATTAGCTCCCCCATGTCCCAATTTGTCCGGTGACAAAGGGCTTTGACTTTGAGCAAGTCTTAAAAACTTTAGGGAAAGAGTTGAAGCCGGTGCTTTAGCTGTGTAGATGAAAGTGGATGAGTCAGTCCAAGAGTTCGTTAATTAAAAACCACTCGTTCTGAATGTTTCAGTGTTACGAAGTTGTCCTAACGCCGCTTCCCCATCTCGTCTTAGCCGGCTAGCCGGCATTTCTATTTCTATTCCGGCCATGCCATAGGCTCCACTGTGTGGCCAGCGGGGGAGTAATGGGACGTGACAGGGATGATGATCCTTCCTGATACAGGGCATTAGGCAGCCTGGCCAGCGGAGCTGCTGGTCCATCAAAAGAGTGATGCTGCCGTCGCTTGAGACAATGGCTTCAATGTTTAAGCTGTCAGCCTGGGTGAGAGGGAGAGGTGGCACCCGCCTTTCTGCTGCCACAGAAGCTGCTGTAACCTCTCATGTCGCAAACCAACTGAATAACATTTACATTTTAGGCATACACTACCAGTCAAAAGTTTGGACACACCTGATTGAATGTTCTGTGTTTTTCATTCTCTTAAAGCCATTTTGATTTAAAGGCTTCTGCTTAAATTTGTTTCTTAGACAAATATAAATAGTGAAGTTGATCCTATGTATGAATTTCTTTCCAAAGCATTTTCCTTTCCATCAAGGCAAAGGGCGGCTACTTTAAAGAATCTAAAATATAAGATAGTTTTGATTTGTTGAACACTTTTTTGGTCACTGCATGATTCCATTTGTGTTATTTCATAGTTTTGATGTCTTTACTATTATTCTAAAATGTGGAAAATAGTAAAAATAAAAGGAAAATGTGGTGTGTCCAAACTTTTGACTGGTAGTGTAAAACTGACACTCTTTTCCAGATAAACTTACAATGAGTGAGCAGGTTGAGATAAAAATAAAGATAAAGATAAAGATGCACTTTATTGATCCCCTAGGGGAAATTTGGGTTGATGAGATGCAGCAGGTTGCTCAGGGACTTTGACAGGAGAAACGGCTGTTGACAGACACACACTGCTCTGCTGCAGGGACCAGACCGGCGGCCTTTCTGGCTACGGGACAGACTCTCTAACCACGAGACCACCCGGCCTCCTACTCGGGCGTAAGACTGCTTCCTGGTGCTCAGCTAGCTAACCTTCGGCCTGTAGCGCTCGGTGTTACCAGCTAAGACAGTTGAGACAGCTAAACAGTAAAAAGGTAAAGAGATGTCTACTGACCATACGCCAAATCTGCTGCTGTGTTCTGCTTGCGCGTGGTTGCCAGGACATCTGGAGACGACAGAGAGAAAAAAACAAAAAAAACATCAGGCATGTCATCTGTCAAGATTCCTGTTTTTTTGCCTCCAACTCTCATTCATTTCTAATGGGAGAGTAGTGTTCCTTCATTTGTCCTGTTTGTGTTCCTGATCACACCCGTGACACATGCAAAAAGAGCTGAAAACATCCCACTACACAATAAAACCCTTCTATGAGCAAATGACTGCTTAATTAACACAGAAAGATTGGGAACAGTATTCCTGCAGGGACTGTGAATGGGGGCGGACAAACTACTCTTCAAGCTCCTTCAACGTGAACTGAATTGCTGCCCTTGTTGAAGCAGGGAAACGAATACACTGTAACGCTCCATTATAATTTGTTAGATTTGCAATCACTTGCGCCTGCTGTCCCTCTGCCATCGGGATCCAATAACTGAAACAGTCAATAGGTTTTTCCTGCAACAGCCTTTATTGGATATGAGAGTCAGTCTGAGAATAAATAAGTGTTTCCACCATACCATGGCAGGTATCGGGGTACTGATGGTAGCCGTTCTCCACATCCTGCTCAAACCCGCTCCTGAAGAGAAAGAAAGACAGACACACACACAAAAAAAGTCCTGTCAGTAAAACTGCGTCAATCCATTTCATCAATCCATTTTTAACAGAGCCTCATTGGGTTCCAGTAGGCACCTTGTTGAGGCTTTCTAAAATTGTTTTTGTTGATGAGGAAAGCTGGGAAGCAGGGAGGCAAGTGCACCGAAACAAAATCTAATTTGTTCTGTGTCTGGCCGAGGTCACAGTGTTTGTGTCTTGCGCTGTGTATTTGTTTCTGGGCCAAGTCCAGATAAGTTGGATACTGGATCCTCTTGCACCGTTAGATCATCAATTTGTGATGTTCAGTTCATTCCAGGAGTTGTTTTGTGGTGAAATGTTGAAGTTTACTGTTTTGGTGAACCCACTTTCCCTCAAGTCTGCCTCGTCTACTTCTACTTCAGCTGGTGTTTTCCTACATTTCCCAGAATGTGACCGTGCCTATTACTTAAAACCCAGCATGTCTTGTGGCTGCATTGCATTCTGGTCTCTCTCCTGCTCCAGTGGGTGGAGAAATTGGTCTCTCTCCTCTTCTACGATGGATTTCTCCCTGTATGATTGTTGAACGTCTCTTGGTGCAAAATGGCGGCTCTAGAAAGAAACCCTCGCTCTTTGACTCTGAGGGACTGACACCAAAACCTGACGTTTACCGTTTTTAGATCGCAGTTATCGCAGAAAAATACAACAAGATGGGAACAACCCAGAAATGCAAGGTACATCGCCAATAGCAGTGTTTTAGAATGGATTTAAAAGTGTTTTAGAGTGGATTTTTCCTTTAAGACTCTCCAGGATATGAAGAAGGAAGGACAGGCTGTGCAGCTTTATGAAAGGGACACACTATGGCAAGCCAAGGTCTTGTTGTAAAAGAACACCTTGCATTACCTGTGCTCGCTGTATGACATGCTGCTGGAAGCACATAGTGACTGAATGCTGAATGAATATTTGTACAGTGATAATTAGATTAGTCTATTGTATGTAATGTGTTATTCTGCACCAATGTCATCGTATCTGTATACATTTATTCTACTTTGTGATTTAACTTTAAGCAGCTTCATCTGGAGTTGTTGAGCGATGGAAAACGGAGGCACAGTTTAGTGAAAGGGAAAAGAAAAGCTCAAATGTTCTGTCTCACATTATGAAGCGCAGTGCAGATGGGTAAATCCTAATCCTCCAAAGTCCTCGTTTGAGTCATTTCTCTTATCCGAGGAGAAACCCAACGTGACGCCTATTGATTCTGATTTTCTGCTGCACTGATGAGAACGTGCCGACGAGTGATGCGCCGCTCTCCCAGCGACAGACGCGTCATCTTTCACCTCCGAGTCGATCAGAAATCAAAGGCTCACGCGCATCCCGACGCAGCCGCTCGGCGCGTGAGGGATGAGATCGCGCTGACGCACGGCGGAGCGAGCGAGCATCGATGCCAACGATCCTCCCACACGCCGAATCGAACCGACACCCCAATCAAAAAAACAGACAGGAGCACACACACAAGCATAATGGTTCTGCATGCACACACACACACACATTCTACCCACTAACACAAAAATACTACATGCATGCACACACATCTATTCTACAAACACACAATCTACATACAAATCATACAAGTGCTTATAATCTGCACACAAACCTACTTCACACACACACTACACACAAACTTCCAACAAATCCACACACACAGTCTGCACACAAACTTCTAACAAATCCACACACACAATCTGCACACAAACTTACTTCTCACACACACATTCTACACACAAATACTACACACTACATCATTTGCGCACAAACCTATTTCTCACACACATTCTACACACAAACATCGATACACACACACACAAAACTCCCAACAAATATACAATCTGCACAAAAACATACTTCTCATACACACACATTCTACACACAGCTACATACTGTACACACACACAAACCTACTTCTCACACTCACATTCTACACACAGACGAACAAAACTGGTAAAATCTTACCACACAAACATATTTTTTTGACTTTCTTTCTACACACACACACACACACACACACACACACACTTTTCAGCTTCTGCCAGAAACAAACGATGTCTAAATTGGAGGCAGGAGCAGATGAGCCGGCGAACAGAGCGAGAGGAGCGAGAACACGGCGAATTCAGCTGGAAGGAGAGAGCGACTCAAAAAAATAATCACCTCAATCTCTTCAATGTGTGTTAAAGCAGCAACTCTGCTGACAACTGACAGGTTTAGAGATGTGTGTGTTTGTAGGACCTGCAGCAAAGTGTCTGTTTAGCACACAGACACACACCCGGTACACTAAATTACACCCTGTGTTATTCACTATAGCCCCTTTTCTCTTCTGAGTTCCGTTACCTTTCTAGAGGAAGCAGAGAGTCGGCGTGAGACAGGAGGTGATTATCAAATCCCAGAATGCCGAGCTGATACTTGTGTCCTTGAGGAGAACGTTCTTCCCAAGTTGTCTAGGGGAGAACAAACTTCTCAAGAATACAAAAACATGAGGACGTCTCTTTACAGTTTGAGATGGAGTGTGTGCTTGACGTCGAGGCATCAATTCAGGTGCGATCACGCGACTCCAGTTTGTTTTCTTTGGTTTGAACCTCAGTGGGAAAGTTTAATTTGTTGCACTTTTGTTTGCGGTTCGTTCAGGTTCACGCTGCCCAGTTACAAGCCAACCGGGGCTTGTAAACAAAAGTCACATGACTCACAAACAGCTCATTTATTGGACAGAGGTTTGGTAACCTGCCATCCTGCCAGGTTAGAGATTTTTATGAGGGGATAGAGGATTCCCTTTAACTTTCCCTTTAACTTTATTTAAGCAGGATGGACTTGTCTGTCTCTTCTTCTGTGGTGTTCATACCAGTTAAAAACACATGAAGAAATAGCTGAACATGAGCATCAGTCCGGACTTCATTTTGTTCTGCTAGGCTTTCCAAGCATGAGGAACTGCTGGCTATCAGATAATAATAATAATAATAATAATAATAATAACTTCATTTATATAGCACCTTTAAAAACAGAGTTTACAAAGTGCTTTGACAGACAAAATAAAAGCAGAATACTCAAAATATGGATTTAAAAAGCAATAAAACAAGAGGTGGAAAAGAGCAACATTCAAGTAAATAGTGGTATAATCGTAAGATGAAAACCAAAATAAACAGTAAGGTTAAAATAAAATAAAAGTAAGATAAAATTAAGATAAAGTTAACATAAAAGGATAAAAGACGTAAAAAGACAATAGAAAGACGATTAAAAAAGCCAATAAAAAATGGCAACGTCTGTCTCCTTCTACCCATAAACCCTTGCGTTTTGGGGGTTGTTTGCTGTAGTTGGTTGGATTACGTTCTGACTACTAACTAAGTTCTCTTGTTAGAGGACAGAAACTTGCATTTTTAGGCGTTTCAGTGCCGTTATTTTCGAGTTTGGATGGCGTTCTCATCTGCAGAAATGACCAGAACTGAAGCAGAAAATGTAAAGGAGTTTGAATAAACAACTCCAAACATGCGCCCTTAGAAACACAGCTGTTCATTTCCCCCAAGTGTTTCAACCGGCTCTGTGCTATATAGACTATAACGCTTTTTGGACCCGACGAGACTTTCTCGCAGTGAATCTCGAGGATTCCCATTCGTTCTTCATCGAACGCATCCTCGGTTGTCAAGTAAAGTTCTGGGATCTTCATTTGTCCTCAGCGTTCATTTGTTTTGGAATCGTACTTTGGCCGTAAGATATTATGTCAAATGTGTTATGGAGGACAGAAGAAAAGACCTAGAAAGGTGGAGGAAGAAAAGTCGAGCCTCCCTGCCACGCCATGTTCCTATGGGAGGGAGGGAAGGAGGGAAGGAGAGAGAGAGAGAGAAGGCCGTGGAAAACTCTTCTCCCTCTCTTCTCCTCTGTCTCAACCCAAATCAGTCGTCAAAATTTATGCCACCTCTGGACCTCTGGGCGAGAGAGGACTGGAAAAAAAGGAGACAGAGTGCATGAGACACAGGAGAGTGAAAAAGAGAGAGAGAGAGAGAGAGGGGGGGGGGGGCAGAGTGGGGGGGCGCAGAGAGAGAGAGAGAGAGAGAAAGAGAGAGAGAGGTCCCAGGTTGCATCTGACTTTATGAGCTGCAGCATCTGAAGCTCTGTTGGGCCTGATTCACATCAGTTCACCCCTCTCTCTCTCTCTCTCTCTCTTTGTTTTCCTTCCTTCCTCCTCTTTCCCTCTTTCTCTCTCCCCTGCCTTCTCTTTCTTTCTCCCTCCTTTTCCTTCCTCTTCTCTCAGTCCCTTACCTTCATCCTTCGCTCTCCCTCTTTCCCCTTCCTTTCTGTCATCCTGTTCTCTCCCTCTTCCCTTTGTCATCCTTCTTTCTCTCTCACTCCTCCTTTGTTCCCTTCTTCAATCTCCCTCTCCCCCCGTCCTCATCCCCTTCGTCCTCCTCTTCCCTTCCTTCTTCCCTTTTCTCCTCTGTCTTCCCCCTTTCCTTTCATCCTTCTTTCTTTTCTTCCCATCGTCCTCTATCTCTCTCCTCCTCTTTCTCCCTCCTTTTCTTCCTCCCGCCTCCTCCCTTCTTTCCTCTTCTTTTTTCAATCCCCTCCCTCCCCACCACTTTCTTTCTCACTCCATTCCTTCGTCGTCTCTCCCCCTCTTTGTCCATCCTTTCTTCCTCTTCTCTCCTCCCCTCCTTTCTTCCCATCTCTCCCCCTTCCCTTTGTTCGTCTGTCTCTCTCACTCCCCCTCTTCTCTCTCACCCTTCGTTCTCTCCCCCCCTTTCTTCCTCCTCTTTCCCTCTCCCTTCCTCCATCTCTCCCCCTTCTCTTTATCCTCTCTCCCCCTCTTTCCCTTTACTCTCATTCTTCTCTCTCCCTCCTTTTCTCCCTCCTGTCTCTCTCTGCCTTTCTCCCTCTTTGTTATATTTCCCCTTTCTTCCTATTCTCTCCCTCTTCCTTCCTCCTCCTCCTCTCTCTTCGTCTCCCCCTCTCTCTCTCCCTCTCTCTCTCTCACCCTTCCTTCTCTCTTCCTCCTTTCCTTCCTCTTCTTTCCCTCTCCCCCTTCTCTTTATCCTCTCTCCCCCTCTTTCCCTTTACTCTCATTCTTCTCTCTCCCTCCTTTTCTTCCTCCTGTCTCTCTCTGCCTTTCTCCCTCTTTGTTATATTTCCCCTTTCTTCCTATTCTCTCCCTCTTCCTTCCTCCTCCTCTCTCTTCGTCTCCCCCTCTCTCTCTCTTCGTCTCTCTCTCTCTCTCTCTCTCTCTGGCAGGGGGCTGATAGTTCAGTCTGGGCAGAATATTTTGGCCAATCTCTCTCAGGTTCTAGTCCATTGGTTTCCAGTGTGGCTCCGTCCCGCCCGCTAAACACCGACTCATAAATCAAACCTCAGCGAGCAGCTGAGTGCCTCGCCAGCGTCAAGCCACATAGGCACTTTCTCTCTCTCTCACACACACACACACACACATTATTACCAGTAATACTATACTTGCGAGGACCTTCCACTGACTGCATTCATTCCCTAATACCTAACTTCTACCCTTATTCTAACCCTAAACCTAACTTCAACCTTAAACCATAAACCCCAAGTCCTAACCCTAAACTCACGAAAATGATGAAAACTTCACAATAAAAGTCCTCACTCTGAAGGTCTACAACTCAAATTGGCTTTCACAAGGATAGAAGTACAAGAACAAACACACACAACCCAAAAAAATCCTGAAGTCCCATGTCAATTCTCTGTCAAACACACACACAGGCAGGTATATAGGCGCACACACACGCAAAGAGACGTTATCTGCCAAACATACAGTACCACATAGACACAAACACACACACACACACACACGTGCACACAAACCAAAAAATCCCATTAGCCCCTGTCCGTGCGAGGGCATGGAAAGTAATACGTCTGGGTGGCCAAGCAGAGGATATGCAATAATTCCAGACCGGCACGTTCAGCCGTCAAAATAATCTATTGGAAGTCAGTCGACAGTGGAGGTGTGTGTGTGTGTGTGTGTGTGTGTGTGTGGGGTGGTGGAGGGGTGGCGGGGGTGTTAGTGGGATGTCAGTCTACAGAAAACTACACACACACACACATAGTTTACAACCAATGTACATAGAGGTAAGAAAAAAAAAAAGATCCCCGGTGAAGTGATTTAGCAGCAGGTTGTACATCAACCACACAGGGACAAGCAAAGTCCTTGACTGTCAGCAGGCAACATAGAAGGAGAAAATAGTGCCTTTAACTGCCTCTCCTCCTCCTTCTCCTCCTCCTCTACCCTTCTCTCCATCCATCCATCCATCCATCTGTCTGTCTATTCATGCATCCATCTACCCGACCAACCGCTCCATCCGTCTTTCTTCGCCGTTTGGCAGACAGTACGGTGCGCCGGCGCGTGATTGAAACACACACAGCCGAACATTACTTTTGTTTTTATGACACGGCGCCGGGAGAGAGGGGGGGGGAGACGGCGAGCGAGTGAGGGAGAGAGAGAGAGAGAGAGAGAGAGAGGGAGAAACACAGACAGAAAGCAAATGAGTGAGAAAGCGGGGGAAAAAGACAGAGGAAGAGTGAGAGACACCGAGAGAAAGAGAGGATGGATGTGGAGGGACGGCATTGATTGGCCTTTTGCTTGCACTCACACGCACACACACACACACACACACACTCACACACACACACACACACACACATACAAATCCTACATGCGCTGCCACAAGGTGCGGGTCAATACCTGCAAGTGTTAAATGTCTCCCTTCCAGTTCATAGGAATGGATAAGTAAATTGCGTCGGTGTGTTTTGTTTTTTTGATCAATGATTGACTGACAGCGGTGATGTCAGTCCCCCCCTCCCCTCCCCTCCCCTACACACACACACACACACACACACACACACAACCCCCCCCCAACCCCCTGACATACCACACCCACCACGCAGTGGGTTTAATTTCCGAGAGATTGCGTGTGCTACACATGTCCGCCGGGCCGACTGGCGTTTTAGTGAAATTTGCTGAGCCGATATTCATCATGTTGACGTTGCCGCCATGTCAAAGCCTAGATTAGCTATCGATTGTCAGGGCCGCGCACACAGGTCCAGTTTATCTGAACGTCGCTGAACAACTCCCTCGAGGAGCGGCCGGAGATATGGAAATTGTTGCTTTTGCTCCTGCTCAGGCTTGGCTGCACGTTATTGACCAAGTTACAAATCTGTCTGCTGTGACTGTGAGTTAGTGTACTAATAATGTCTTTATACAGTGAAGTCCAGCCGTGTGCCATGGAGGGACAAGATGCACAGCTTTTCATTCCAACCAATCACTACAGCGGCTGATTTCACTAATTAGCTTCAGAGAGAGAGGAACTAACTACTGAAACCAGCTGCTGTAGTAAAATCTAGAAAGAAAATCTACATACTCTTGTCCCTCCATTGTATGTGATTGGAGACAATTGTCTTAACATACAAATGTGTTTTTCCTAAATTTGAACTCACTGAAGACTCAGCAATGGCCTTGTATATGGCAGAAAGCTTTTGGTGGTGACTGAATAGTGTGGGAATGAAGATATTTTGCCTGTCAGATATTATTCTGACATTATTCGGCTTTAGTACTATTCACTAAGCCTTAAATTTCACCCAACGTGTTGCGGTGCGTCGCTGTCAGCGTGGTGTCAGTGTGTCGTTCTAGCTGCTCCACAGAGCGCTTTTATTTTGAAAGACGAGCAGGAGCAGCAGCAGCAGCGTCTGGACCAGATTCATCAATATGCAGAAGTGTAGCGTTGGTATTTTTTCCCCAGGATGTGCACAAACGTAAACAAGAGCTGAGCTGAAACAAACTAGTAAGTTTGTCACTTTGAAAAACGTATAGCCTATGTGGATTACCACGCATTTTAGGGTTTTTACGCGAGTCATTACACCAGAAAACAACCAATATCAAGTTTATGTCTCATTATTTCAGCACAGTACATGAGGATGAATGCGTGCGTCAGCCATCGACGATTGAACCTTGCCGATATTTGAGCTTGGATGCTTCCACTGGACACAATGCAAACACAACGCAGCAGTCTCTATTGATTTCAGAGAAAACATTTCCTTGCTGCCTGATAGTAATGGCTGATACCTGATGGCTAGTAGTGGAGCTTGGGGTAAGATCTGTCAACACTCTTCCATGATAAGTAATAGTTTTCACTGTCCTTGTGTAAATCATTGTTGTCCGTCCAAACTGGCTACGAACAGAATGCACCAGCAATGCCACCGTTAGTGACAGTGTGTGTGTGTGTGTGTGTGTGTGTGTGTGCACGACTTACTTGAAGCCAGGTGAGACCGTGGCGCAGCTGCCCGACTTGAGCCAAACGCAGTAAGGGTCCCGCGAAGACAGACAGCTCCTGCACAGCAGAGAGACAGACAGTCAGGATTAAAGAGGCGTGCAGAGCGCTGTGTGTGAAGAACGTTGTGCCAAAGCCCAGCAGATGTTAGCCGGGCGACGAGGCGCTGCGCCGCCGCCGCCAACCTAACGGCACCCATCATGTTTCTTCAGCGCCGCCACGGGCCGTCGCCTTGACTACACACGGAACACTGGGGTGAAGAATGAGCATCATCTGTTGCCGGGTAAAGACCACATGACTGCGATTTTAGCGTTCAAGAGGCAAAGTCAGGCCCGTCAGAAAAAGAACAACACAATTCAACCCTCTTATGACCACGCTTTCACTTTGACAGTGTGGTGAAAAACCATTTGTACACATCAATTGTTATTTATTGAGCATTATCCAAATGACAGAACAAGGTAAAAGACATAATTAACTGCGATTTTTCCTACAACTCCAATAATCCTCTTTGCATGCAAATTAATTCCAATGCTGTCATAAAACTAGGGAACATACTTCTGGGTTTGTCATTGATTATTATTTACATGCACTGATGCCAAACTGTGATATATGGTATATATCTTTTAATGATCGCAAGACAATATATACTCTGGCATTTTACATTATTGTAAAAACAGTGCTTCTATTTATGAACAAAATACGCAATAAGCTATGTTGGCTAACGGTTTAGTTGCCAACTTTGTATTCTCCATAGAAGAAATGAAGTCATCTGATCAACCAGGTGGTGAGCTGAGATTACATTCAAAGTCATTTATAATTAATAAGAGTAAGAGTTGGCTGTTCTTCTCCCACATTTGACCAGCACCTCACAGATTGAGGCTGTGCAGAGGGCTACTTTATAATTAATTAGATATTTATGTCATCGGCACAACTTCGCCGTGGGACTGCACAAAATCTGTACTGTATTTTTCTTACTTGAATTGAATGTTTTGAAGGGATTAAAAATTGAGCGTGTCTTGTCCTCCTGTGAGTCTGTTCCAGGCCTTGAAGTCAAGACTGCTCTAGTTCACTTACAGTACTATTGTTAACTATTCTTACTGATCTCAGCACGGTCCACACAAGCTGCACCGATACGTCATGAATTATCTAATCCGGAGAACACCGACATTTTACCACCCTCATGTCAGCAGTCAGCAGATGAGTCAATCACCTGCTCCTACTCATGTCGGCTTCGTGATTTAGAGAAAAACAGGCTGGGCAGACTTGGAACTGTTTACCTCTTAGGTCGTCAGCATTAGCCACAATCAATAGCCATTAGTCACAATCCCTGTATATTCCAGGCAGAACTACTGCAGACTGACTCCCACACATGTATGCTTTGTTGATTAAACTCCACCATTGATCTGCTGTCTGTCTCTCTGCCTAAGCTTTGACTGAAGTCTGCAGTTCCTACTTCTGCAAGGTGCATGACCCTAGAGGCCGTAAAAGCTGTTAACATGAATTGAGGAACTGAGAATGGATCATGAGAGTCAGTGAGAAAATGAATATTGTTTTCTACATTCCTGCAAAAACGTACTCATGGTTTTCACCCAGCAGCAGCAATATAATAAACATAAGATATGCAATGAGAACAAAACAACAACAAACAAAAATACGGTTTACCTGCCGCCTGCCTACAGTCAATACAGAGATGTTTTTTTAGCCCGTTATCCTGAATAAAACAAAACATACAAACGAGTCTGAAGAACGCTGGTGGTGCGTCAAACCAAAACTCTTCTCGAGGAGTCAGGGAACAAAGTTTTTAATGAGGACCTCTGTGACCTGTTTTTAATATCTGAGACTATTTACACCTATACAAAGTGAGCATGCAGGTGTTACGCCGCCTTCACTTCAGTCTGTCAACATCACAGACAAATCCCACTGAGAGCAGATCAGTGTGTCACTCTTAAAACAGAGGAAAATCAAGACGGGAGCTATTCCCCATCCCACCCCTCCAGCTAGGGACTGATTAAGTATGTATATATGCGTCTATGTATTAAAGTCTTATGAATATAGTGTGTGTAAGCATGAGTGTCTCTGCGATTAAACCTGCCCTAGGCATGATTTTTATATCAAAATACACCCGTCTCATCAGCCTAAATCAGGACGTGGGGCTGCAACCGAGATGAGCGTCCTGTTCCCACTAACTCAGACCCCAGAGATTCACCCAATTTATGCAAATGAAAGTCTGGTATTGGAAGTGGACCGACAAGAAGTGACGAATTAAAACTTCAGAGTGAAATCCAAACTGTCTCCTAAACAGCAGCAGAGAAAGCTGGACTCACCAGCATTAGATCTTTTCCTCTCTCGTCTCTTTGGTATCTTTTGGTATAAAGCATCACAGACCGGCCGGTTGGTAAACATGAGCCTGCTGTGTGCAGTTTACTGACCTCACTTTACAGGATTTCTGGGTATTGAAGTCCTAGAATTTCAGTTAACTCTGCCAAGATGTGAAATTGCCTAGTGCAGCTTTAAGAAAATATGTATCTATACAGTATCTAGTATCTATGAATAAGTATGCATCTCCCTTCCCATCCTGCCTCTCTTCCTCTCCTCTCTATCTATAAAAGACAGCGAGTGTATCTCTGTCGCTGCACTCCTGCTCAGTTCAGACAGGACTGAACTGACAGACCAGCGGGTGACCGGCCGCCACACTGGAGCACTCTGGGAAAAATAGGTCAGTCGTGTCCAATATGGTTTGGAAGACAGCGAGAGATGTGCAGCGAAGTTGTTTGGCCTGTGTGTGCGTGTGTACTGTGCATGTGTGTGCAGTATAAACGCGTTATATACGATCGTACATGCGTGCATGGGTGTCCCTCGCGTCTCTTTAAAACTTCAGACTCTTTCAGACTTCCCTGCTGTCCTCTTGCTCATATTCTGTCACGCTATGATGAACACTGAGGTGTGTATCCTCGCCTGCAGCCACACTGTGTAAGGAACATCCATTAGTTGCTGAGGGGAGGTGGGATCTGTCCCGCCGCTGAGGTCGAGGCTCATAACTTCCAGTTGTCAGTTAGACAACGTCCTGGGAATATCACCCTCTCTGTCTATGGGAGAGGGGTTTCAGCTAATATGATGCTGCTGTTGGACATAAAAAAAAACTACGATGTCCAGCTATTCAGGAAAAAATAAATCTCTAAATTGAATTGCGGCAGGCAGCAGATAAACTACTTCTTAGTGTGGTTATAGTGTATTTAACATTTACTATATAGCCTTCAGGTTTTAGCATGTATCTCTAAGAGTCTGTTTTTCAAAAAATGAAGAGAACAATGCTTATTTTCTCATTGACACCCATGTATTTTGGAAATTATACAAAGGATTTTTAACAGGATTCAAGTTCCCTTTGGTCACAAAATGCAATCAAGGCATAGATGATGATGTTAAATCTTCAAATCAAGTATGAAAAATACCAAAGGTATTTATTAGGTTTTTATGCGACAGCACCGATAAGAATAGAAGTTTGTTTATTCTAGACTAGTCACTAAGCTGAGAGAGATATGAATGTAAAAAAAGGACGTTTCCAAGTGGGTTGAAAATCCCTGGATCTGCAGATCTTCAGAGTTCGGGCCCTTCCTTGCCCAGTCATCGAATTTTCATCAAAACTCCCATTTCATACAATGCCTAGCCACTGTTCAAAACAGAGCAATTTCTGAAACCTAATATTGGCAGCAGTGCCTCGAGTGAAAAGCAGAAACCCGACAACAGAGGCTACAGCGAGGGAGAGGAGAGAGCGAGAGAGAGAGAGAACGAGCAAGAGCGAGAAGAATGCAGAGATAGAGAAAATGGAGGCAGAAAATGGAGAGATAGACGGAGCAAATCTCATCTGAAGGTAGACAGATGGGGGCGGTGGGGTGGAGGAGGGATATGGTGGCTGAAACCTGACCCCCTGGCCAGGCCTGATGAGGCTTACGGGGCCCCTAATCCCTGGATGAGGTGCGCTGTAGCATTACTCTCCAAAAAGGATCCAGGGATGCAGTTGGCCCGTAAGCTAAAGTAAGACGGGCCCGATCCCTTTTCCCCCCGTTCCTCCTCTTCCCCTGCTTTCTCCCTGTTCCTCCTCTCCTCCAGCTTCAGAAAACAGCGGCCACCACGGCTGGCTCCCGGCCAATCAGCTGGTTCCAATTTGTGCGTAAATGATGTTGAGAGCTTCTCCAGGCCCTCGCAATGAGGGTTTAGCATGCTATGGGGGTATATGCGTTCCCTGGTGGGACCGAGAAGAAATCTTTTCTCTGGGTTGGGGGGTGGAAGGGGGCTGAGAAAGGGGTGAGAGGGGGCCAACATTCCTCACAGCCCCAAAAATAGAACATGAAGCTGGGGAACAAGTACATTAGCTGGGGCTAAAACACTGCCTGACAAAACAAAAGGCTTTGGACAAAGAGAATCTCAAGAACTCGCTCTAAAAGCAACGTCAGCCTCGAAACTGCAGCGCTTTCAACTTTTCTGTGTACGGCAACTTTGTTTTTTTGAGGGGGATAACTTTAGTTTTTAGGTTCAGGAATTTTAGAAGAGTATCCCACTGATGACTAAGTTTTAACCCCAGAGTTTCTGCTTCTGAGACTTTGGCACCAGACTCCAAGTTAGCAAAGCAAGTGCAAGTCAATGGGACATGAAATTGTGCAAGTTATTTTTACTATTACTACAGCTACGTAAGAATATAGGATCGCTTAAACTCTAATTTAGGGCTCAGGTAGGAATTAGTAGGACATGCTTCTAAAAATCTTGAACCTTCCCTTTAACCACAAGCGTTTCTTAAATACCAGGCGCACCATCCATCCCTCTGTTCAACTTTATCTTACCCTCCCTGACCTGCCAACACCACAAATAACCGCAGAATGCTTTTAAGGAAAGTACGCTCAGCCAACTGCACGAACCGGACGGATAATAACATAACATCTGCTATTTGGCGAAGGCTTTTGTCCAAAGCTCCTTACAGTATCATGAGTGGACACATTTTTCAAAATTGGAGGCCTCAGTGGAAATGGGACTTACCTAACTTGAGTTACTTGGCAGTGTTTGAGCTATTTTCTTATTTTCTACCCGCTGAGCTACAGAGGGAATGAAACCCTTAACCCCAGCAGTGTTTCAGTGCTGTAGTACACGAGTCTTGAGACCAACTTTTCTGATGTCTTTGATTTGTCTCGGTCTTCTGACTTGGACTTGTCTTGCTTTCGGACATTTTCCTGCCTATCTTAACATTAACAAAGATACTTTTTTCTCCACCAGGTCCTCAGCACTACAAACAGTTTAAGGGATTACACCTGTGTATAGTTTGTACTGGTCCTCCAACGTCTTTACACTGATTAGTCAAAATCCCATGCATTAATTAGTTGGATGTTGAAGGGTGTAATACAGAGCTCCTGCAGATAGATCTCGATCTCTGTTGTTCCTTAAAGACCCCATGAAACAGCATCATTACTTCCTTGATTTGATGTATTTCCTGTTGAAACAGGATGTTGGGGCGGGACATAACGCAGGGAGGGATCATTCAAAAGTCTAAACCAATGGAATATCAGTTAGAGAGAGAAAGGCAGTTTGATTGGATGGGAGGAGCTGAGAGGTGGGACTATTAAAAAATCTGTGATGTTTTATTGGTTGGAATTTTTATTTACGCCTCCTGGTACACGATGATGTCACCATTAAAGATACTCTGTTTACCAGGAAGTAAAAGTAATGGGAGTTCATTTCATGGGGACTTTAAAGTCTTAAAGCATGATTTTTTTTTACATTTGGAAAGACAAGTACAGTGTTTATTGCCTATTTACTCTATTTGTCTCGGTGCTGATTCTCGACCTCCTTTAGACCTGGTCTTACCTCAATCTTGACATCAGTGTCAACGCCTTCTTTTAACACACTCCTGAAAACGTATTTGTTATCGGAAGGCCTTTCTATAATCACTCTACACTCTTGTATTTGTGTTTTATTTATTTCTTTTTATGAATCTGACATTTTATCTGATGAACTGGTTTCATGTTTCATCTTCACTTTGCTTTTATCACCTTTTGTTTTGATTTGTTTGTGTGAAGCACTTTGTAACATTTGTTTTGAAAAGTGCTATATAAATAAAGTATTATTATTATTATTATCTCTTGGAACTGACTTGGACTCCTCTCCCCACACAAGCTGACACACAGAAGCTGGACAGGGAACTCATAACCCCGGCAGAGGTAACTCACTTCTTGCAGGCGCTGTAGTCGGAGCAGCGGCTGAGCGGGACGCGGATCACGCAGCTGGAGAACGCCACGAACAGCGCGTGGTGATCCCGGTCCAGCTCCAGGCCCAGCACCCTCCTGTCCTCGCCCCGCACGTTACATCTGGGAACACAGAACAATACCACCTGTAAGAAATGACATTTTTTTGTTTTGTTTTGTTTTGTTTCATTTTCAAATCAGCACCGCGGAAGGCTGGCGGAGTCTGAAAACAATAAGGAAGGCCGGCTGTGCTCCGTGAATCGAAGTTGGCGAGTTCATGCAGATAAGACTTTTCAAGCTGTGCAACCAGAAAACAAAAGAAGACAGAAAAACATTCCCTCCAGCCGTACAGGGTGATGCAAAGTGTGACAATAGACCAGAGAGAGGGTGGGCAGGACAGATCAAGGCACAACACAGAGAGAGGGAGGGAAAAAGCAACAGAGGGCATGAAAGAAAGACACTGAGAAAGAGTGGAAGAAAGAGAAAGGAACAAGAGAAAGAGAAAGAATGGGGCCAAAAGTGAGAGAAAGAAAGAAAGAAAGACAAAGCAAGAAAGAACGAAACAGAAAGAACAATGATCAAAAAAAATAAATAAGGAAATAAAGAAACAAAGAAAGAGAGAATGAGAAATAATCAGAAATAAATAATAATAGTCAAAAGCAAGAGAGGGCGAGAAATAAAGACACTGAGAGGGAGTGGAAGAAAGAGGAAGGAATAAAGAAAGAGACGGAAAGGGGCAAAGACAGAGAGAGAGAGAAAGAAAGAAAGAAAGAAAGACAGAAGGGAAGACAGAAAGACAAAAGAAAGGAAGACAGACAGAAATAAACAAAGAAAGAAAGAAACAAAAGCGTCAGATAATCAGCGCAGAGCAACAGAGAAGTGGAGGCTGGTTGTCTGACTTGTCAGGGTTGTAGACGTCGATGTCCTCCAGCAGCTGGGTGCTGAAGGAGGCGTTGGCACCCTGGGTGCTGGCCAGGATCTTCAGCACCCGCCCGTTCTCTGCGCCCAGGAAAACCACCGTGTGGTTCTTATACGGCCCGGCCGACGTGTCCACCGCGATCTGGGTCAGCTTGAACCTGGAGGTACGGATAAAAGAAGAGATTACAAATACTGCTAAGGTCAAGATAAGGATCAATATATTTGTAAGGAAGAAGCATCGTTAATGGACTGGAAACTGACTTTGAAAAACAATTAGACAAACATCTTTGCTCTGAAATTGAAGCTGAAAGACTTGACGGGACATAATACAGTGAGGGATCATTCAAAAGTCTAAACCAATGGAATATGAGTCAGGGAGAGAAAGGTAATTTTATTTGATGGGAGGGGTGCGGAGGGGCGGGACTGTTCAAAAATCTGATGGTTTTATTGGTTAGAAACTTCTATTTACGCCTCCTGGTGCAGCGTGATGTCACCATGAAAGATACTCTGTTTTCCAGGAGGTAAAAAGTAATGGGACTTTAAATTAGTTAGGCTAGAGAGAGGGTTAACATGCTAATATATTAGTTAGCATCTTAATATCATCATCATTTTGTATTTCACAGCCAATTTACTAACAGTGTGAAGCCAAAACATCATCACTGTATAAAGCATCAGTGTGAAATCAATCAGTCCATCTACCCACCCCCCTTCCTCCATCCATCCTCCCATCCTTTCATTCTACCGATCTATCCATCCACCCACACATCCATTCAATCCACCCATCCCTCCTTCCTCCCAGGCATTTTCCTAGCCACATAGTGCAATCTCTCGTTTTGATTTCAAGTGATCCATTTGTTGTTTTTTTATTCTATCACTTTAACTTTTGTTTAACCCGGCAAAAGTCGGCTGAGCAGCACTCTCGCTCTTCCTCCATCACCGCTCTGCTTCATATTCACACAGTTCCACACGTTCGCACCTGGAAGCTGCACTTGAGCGGTCGGGAGGTGAAGTGCCTCGCTGAAGGACACATCGACAGGAAGGAGAGAGCTTTACTTTCTCACTTTTTCCCCACCTATGTTTTCCCAGCCGGGTCTTGGGATTCAGACCAGCAAACAAAAAGCCTGCTTCTCTTTTTTGGCGAGCGCCGCAACGCGTCCCTACCAGACTCGACTGTGCCCTTCCTTCCATGAGGATATCACTGTTGGTTCCTGAGCCCTCACTTCTACCGCAGTCGCTCCCAGCGGGTCCCGCGGAGCCTGGCGTGTTTACCCACATAGACTAAACTGGCACAGCGCTGCAATGACTCGTCAGGATTGCGTGATGCGCTCCTGGTTAGATTTCATTTAGCCAGCTCCTCTCTGGAGAGAGACGAGGCAGATGTGATGTTTTGGCGCCAGATGTGAGGCGGCGCATGTTTCCCCAGTGCGGAGCCGCCACAGTCGCCTGGTTGGCTGTCAGCCTGGCTCTGCTTCAGGAGGCATGGCGGGGGCTCCTGTATGTAGTGTCTGGAGTGTGTGTGTGTGTGTGTGTGAGCCTGCATCTGTGGTGTGTGTGTGTGTGCATATGCCTGTCTGTGGTTTGTGTGGTACTATCTGACATGCTTGTGGCACTTATCACTGCTTCAACATTCACCCCATCATCTTCTGACATCATCCAAGAGTTAGATTCTCAAATGTCACACCACACACACACACACACACACACACGCACGCACACACACACACGCACACTAGTGACTTTCTTTCTTTGATGAGAACTCCAGACGACTGCCCGCAGGTCGGGTCAGCTCTGGAGAAAGACCCCGTCCCAGCGGGGTTCGTCTTTGATGTGGGCCGGGAGACCGACCACTGCTCACACCGTGAATAAATCCAATGGGTTTTAATGAGGGACAAGGTTGTGTGTTCCACCTGAGCTCACTCATCGATACCAATCACAGCCCCGACTGCGGAAACACTGCCGGTGCATTATGTTGCCGTTGATGATAGAAAATAATACCTGCATGCGAGCCATAATGAAAAAGACAAACTACTCCCAACCCTTTCTTTTAGAGGCCCCAATTTGTAATTGCAGCCCGGCTCTCAACCGCATTATGTACAAACACTGAGGCCCGGCTAATGGTTTTGTTTTGATTCATTGAAGGTTTTTTTTTTTTACTCTCAAAAGGACTGACTGAGCATTTGATACAGGTACTGACAATATGTGATAGATAAACAAGAGATTTGCATTTGTTTTCATGATGTCAAAGGTGTACATGGTTTACTCCTGTATACATTAATAACATTTGGAAAAACTGAAGCCAAACAGAGTTCGGATTTCGACTTACAACAAGGTATTAAAGTTGCAAAACGTGTTTTGCCTTTGACAGCTGATGGAAAACACTTGCTGTGACATCACAGATTGGGGCGTGGCCAGAAGTGCAACACGCTTGACAGTTTAAACCCACAGAGAGCAGAACAGCAGCAATTTTCTGCCCCATGTCATTTAGTGTTGATTTACTCTTTAAATGGATTGGGGGGATGCACTACCAGTCAAAAGTTTGGACACACCACATTTTCCTTTATTTTTACTATTTTCCACATTTTAGAATAATAGTAAAGACATCAAAACTATGAAATAACACAAATGGAATTATGCAGCGACCAAAAAAGGAGTTAAACAAATCAAAACTATCTTATATTTTAGATTCTTTAAAGCAGCCGCCCTTTGCCTTGATGGAAAGGCAAAGGCTTTGGAAGGAAATTCATACATAGGATCAACTTTAGATCAAAACGGCTTTCAAGATAATGAAAAACATAGTGCATTCAATCAGGTGTGTCCAGACCCTTTGACTGGTAGTGTATACACAATCTATCCAATTCATTTTCTTTCATCTTTCCTTCCATTAATCAGTCCCGTACCTGCTGGTGGTGCGGGTGAAGTACGGCCTGTCGTTGACGGAGGGGACCGACTCGTCCATGAGCGGGTAGGACTTGATGAAAGTGAGGGTTTCGTCGGGGAAGGTGGTGGAGGACTTGAAGGCGGCCGCCGAGCCGTCGCCGGCGCAGCAGCCCGGCCTGCGGAACATCGACAGAGAGAAAAACATCAGGAGGGAATCCAACTCCGCGGGCACAGATGTAAAAAGAATCGCAGCTGTTTTTTTTTTGGAAGGAACAGGGGGTAAAAACAGGTGTCTTGTGTGACGTGTGCTTTTTTTTTTTTTTTTTTTTTTTTCAGAGATGTGTGAGCAGAACAATAACGGCAGCAGCTGCAGACTCCATTGTGAGCGTCAGATAAACACGTTCTTGGAAGCTGACAGGCTCGCTATTCAAAGACGCGTCTCTCACCTAGGTTTTGGGACCTGCTCGTCAGGCACGGGCGTCCAAGCCGACTCGCTGTTCCTCTGCTCTTTGAATTTGCCATTGAAGGCCTTCTCGATGTCGTCCATGTAGAAAGCGCACACTGCTGAGCCGGTGATGCTGTGAAAGGAGGCACAAAGGAGGATGAGGTTACACACAGCAACACCAAAGTCTGGAATTTAGCGCCTTCTCAAAGCCTGACAAACCCTCTATCCTTTTACAAAGAGGAATTCAGCATGTACTAGTATGTCGCCACATATATATATGAAAACAGTATCTGAATATTACAATGTCTTGTTATTACAGACCAATTTTGCAGGAGAGAGGGATTGTTATGGATCAGATATCATAGGTGTAGCAACTACAGAGGCACTGATTTTATCCCTTTATTGCCGTATCCACAGGGTCGGGGTCAATTTATGAATTAACTCATCAATTCCAGCCTCTCTTAGAAGGAATTCAATGGAATTCAGTTCTGTTTCCTTAGAGCTGGGTGACATTCACATTCCAACTCCAGGAATTTACCATTCATTCTCAATTCATTATCCAAAGAATCACTGTGTGAAAATTGTGACCGAGCACACGTCTTAGCATATGTCTTTCTCCATCTCAAATGAAACCACAGTCGGCGCCCGGCTGACCTGTTGGCCTGTGTGGTGAAGACGCCGAGCACGGCGGGCCGGTGGTTGATCTGCAGCACGTTGGTGAGCGACTGCAGCACGTCGAAGTAGAAGAAGGAGTCGCCCGGGACGGAGCAGTTCAGCCTGGCTTTGAGGAACGACGTCCAGTAGCGTTCCAGCACCCTCGGGGAACCTCCGTTGTCGTTCTTGCAAACACGCGCCACCCTGGAGAAAACCACCTGACGAGACGGGAAGAGAGCGTGACTTGCGGAAAACAATGCCCTCCTTTGTCTCATTCATAAATCATGCATGTTTACCACTTCATGCAGGACCCACGTGTGACAATCAACAGCACTTAGAAGTCATGTAATTGTGTGTTTTGCACGGCAAGCAATCCTGTTCGACTTCATTCCTACGCAGGAACCGACAGAGCTGACGTCACACGCCACCAATATGGTGTGTATCCGGTCCCTCACCTTGCCAAGTGTGGTGTACTCCACCGCTATCTCGCTGAAGAAAAAGTACACATAGTTCCCGTACTCAATGGCATGGAGAAAGTGCGGCTCTGAGGGAGACACGAGGAGAAATGTGTGACAATCATGCAGAGGCAGCGCTGGTTTGTATTCAGCATGACAATTTTGAAGAGGCGAGGCAACACAAATGTTCATTTTGGAAGATTGGCCCAACTGAAAAGCTGGAAAAACATGTTCTAACATACATACAAAAAATAAAGAGAAACTCTTACAATCACAGATAATATTCATTATGTAAGAAATAGCTAAGCTGATTTCGGATCAGTGCTGATAAAGTAACATTGATAAAAGGCACCAGTTGGAAGTCAGAAGTGGTGTAATTAAAATGTGGATATATCGATATAGTCTGAGAAATAATAAGACGGTCCAGTTACTGTGTGTGTCCGACATTTCCACAGCTCAACACCTCACAGGGCTGCAGCTTCATCTCATTAAAACGTGTTAAATATTCCATGTTAAGATGCTGGAGCTTCACCTCGTAGCCATTTGGAGTCATACTTGACTGTGCGCAGAACGGGGCTGCTCTCCCCCAGACTTCGGTAAATCACCGCATCGCTCGCCAAGAAGTCAGTCATGGTGGCTGAGTAGAAATCGCCGCCTGAGTGTAAAAAAAAAGTTATTGAAGTACGTTTTCAGGGATCACATTTCCAAAGAATAACCCATTTTTCTCAAGTGTCTATTTTGGTCACGGGTGACTTTTATCGGCCTTTAAAGAGAGGCAGAAGAGAACAGATGTAGAGGAACATGTCGCTCTTAATAACGCCCCGTGTGAACTTTGCAGAAATGTCACTGGGAAATTGGCAGGATGGAGTGCAGGTCTGGCTCTCAGCCGCCCGGCCCACTCTGTCGCTCCAGGTTCAACTTGCCCCTGAGCTGCTGACAAAGTATCAGCTTCCTTCTCCACTATGATTAGAAAAGAAACTGCAAATATAACCACTAATCAGCATCAATCCAGGGGCAACTTCAACCTACACTGCTGTTGAACTATGCTTCGACACTGAATTTAATTTAGCTCATACTCCTACTTATCCAGAGTGGCTTTAATGAGCGAGCAACCATAACCCTATTATAGGAGTTCAAATTTTCCTGTATTTATATATGATCAAAGCTGTATAATGTAGACACTGTTAAAATTAGATTTTGTTTCAGTAGTTAAATTTAAGGTCATTGCATTTTCACAAATAAATTATTTTTTTTAAATTATTTTTTTATAGGCAGTTTTGGACTAACTAACAATGCGTCAATGCATCACAACTGTACTTGGTCTTGATTGGCTCTCCACACTTAACAATCATTAAAATCCTTCCAATCAGGCAAGTTTGCAGCATTTGAACTGACACACTCCCTGGAAAGCCTCCAAAAGACAGGATTACCTCGTTTTAATTAGAGGGGTCGGTGTTGTCGACCAATCAGGGTTCAGCATTGTGACTAAATTCATTCAATTAATACGCTTTTAATTTGTTAAACATTATGAAGAACATTTATCTCTTCCTGGGTGACAGAGTATTCAAAAACAAAATCCTAAAAACTGAAAAGCATGGGAACTTTAAGGACACTTCCACAGGACTTGTTGTGACTGTTGACAGACACACATTAGCAGGTGTGGGGGGGGTTGAACCTGTGACCTTTCAGTTACAGGACAGCCTCTCTACCCACTAGTCCACTCTGCCTCACTCACCGGCAAAAAGTCCGACGTTGGACTGGCGAGACTCGAAGGGGCAGCGGGCCTGTCCCACCACCTCCTCCCCGTCCTGCTCCAGCGTGGACATCTAGGTCAGAAAGGACAAGGGAACACTTTATAAGGCCGTATATAGGACTGTAATGCTAACTCAATAGAAAAATGCCACATTAAAACACAGAGTCTCCGTTGTAAACACATGTCCGAAAATAACCGCGTTACTGTTTACATTTGTAAACCCGTGAGGTTGTTATTGTTCTGACTGGAAAATCAATTCGCCTCAAACCCTCAAAAGTCTTTTATGTAGCGAGAATTACGGTTAACTGCAACGGATGTGAACCAAATCAATCCCTCATGATGAAAGGCGACACATGCGTCATAAAGATTAGTTTTATTTGATGTGCTGTATATGGGTCGGGTCCATAAAAGATGTGTGTTAAGTTTGAAGTCACGCTGTCACGGGCGGAGAGGACAGGCTATCTCCCGGCCGCAGATATTTAGCTGCTATTTTCTGACCTGCTGTTAACAAGGTTGTAAACCTCGGCTATGACAATAAGCGAAAACCCAGTGGTGTGTGTGTGTGTGTGTGAGTGTGGGGAAGATGGCCAGTGTGTATGTGGGGTGTGAGGTGTGTATTTGTGTGTGGAGGTTAGAGGGGAAGTCATGCAGAGCAGCTTCAACACCCTCTGCGGCAACAAGGTGACACACACACACACACACACACACGTTAACAGACCATTAACACGTGGGTTGGTTTATGATGCTGTGTCGCCTCCCTACTGGCTCACCAATGTGTGTAGTTGCTGCTCTATTGTTATCCAGTGAGAGAACTGAAAAAAAAATCCCTTCACTGCAAACCCTGATTACAAAGATGCCCTCACACAGCATCAAATATGAGCTTCAGTCAAGTCATGTAAAATTTAGTTGTAAAAGAGCCAAACGTTGCTGAAGAGACCAGCAAGGTGCGGATAAAAAGGAGAGAGAACTGAGGTCAGAGTCTGTGTGTTTGTATGTTCAGTCACTATCCACCTGCTGAAGTTAAAGTGGTAAGAGTTAAGTTATTTCGTCATGTATTCCAGTTTGATTTTTACTATTGGGAACAGAAACAAACATAAAATACCCGGGAAGTGACCAGGAGTAAACACAATAGCAAAGTACCCACTCAGTTTCTCATCCTAACTGCACATTTTTAGATCATTGACACACCAAATCTAAACATCAATGTTGTGTTTTTGTTTGTCTGTCATGATTTTAGCCAAATTGACTTTTAGATATCTTGCTGCTTTTGTTGACAACTGCCTGCCAACAGGTGCTGAAAGAGGCTGATTGTGCTTGTGTGTTACGTAACGGACTAATCTACAGCTAGCCTGTCATTATGAAAAAATAAGATCCCTGATGCAAAAAGTCATGAAATATTGATTTGAAAATAATTCACAGGCTTCCGCCAAACAAAGAAAGCAGAAAATCAGCAGGACTGCAACCATAGAAACAGAAAATAAACCTGGTAAGATTGCCATTCAGCCTCTAACCAGCAATCAAAATTTCCATGCTCTCCGAATAAATTAAAATCCTCCATGTTTCTAACCTGTTAGCTGTTACCTGAGTAACGTCTTTCTGGCACAAGGTGTCACCAGCGAATTTGATTAGAAACCAACAAAATCGACCGGACTTCTTGACCGCGGAGTGATATGATTAGATGTGAAACGGCGGTCTGCTGTTCAGAAATAACAGACCTCAGTGTCCAATCAGAACGGAGTATTCCACAAAGCTGTGTAATAACTACAGGACAGCTTCCCCTGGTGGGCAGATGAAGACAGATGGATTTGACGCTTCAAGGTTTTTTGGTACCGCGCACGCACGTCGAAACACAACCTCTCTGCTGTCCATGGCCCAGCTGTCTCAGCATACTGGTCAGTGAGGCTGCATGTTCATGGCTGGGCATCCATTCATCCCTCTAACCAGCCCTCCACTTCCACACACAGACACACACACACACACACACACACACATCCCCAATTCAATCCCCCCCTTGTCCTCCATGGCTCTTCAGCGCAGTCCCACAGACAGATTCCATGATATGATTTACACTTCCTCCTGCTTTCCCCAGCTGTCCGGATAGTCATCGCTTGTACTTTTTTTTTTTTTCCAGACTAGGGGGTGGAGGCGGTGTGTGTGTGTGTGTGTGTGTGTGTGTGTGTGTGTGTGTGTGTGGGGGGGGGGGGGTAGTATAGAGAGAAAGAATGTGAGGATGTGTTATGGTTAAAGTGTGAATCAGCCCCTCTCTACCTGAGGGAGTCTGCGGCAGAAAGACAATGACGTTTCCACACAGGTCTATATATGGAGTTCTTGTTAGCTTTACTCCTGTGTATTAACCTATGGAAAAATATAAGTACTTAAAATGTGAGAAAACATATGAAATCTTGGGTAGTAAGGCAGGTGTTATCACTTGTAACACTTTCCATCAGTTGCTATAGGGGTTTGCAAGCTTTTTTGTGTTATGTGGAAAAAAAAAAAAAATACGCATTAGACGACAGACTCGCATTTGTTTCGATTTTGTCGTCATGAGCGCCATGTAGAAGATGTTTCTTTCTACATAGGGCTATTTAGAGATATACAACTGTCTATGGGCGGGTTGATAACCACAGTGGGGTTAAAACGCTCATCCTAATAAAGTCTGCCATTTAGATAACTTTTAAGAAATTAAAGTGAAATTTAATTATTCCTCATTTTGCTGGGGACCCCTTGGAAACCCCCCCAACGGACCCCTGATGGTCCCCGAACCCCTCGGTATCAACCGCCGGGTTAATGCACTGGAAAAAGATCCCACTGAACTGTAAAGTCTTACAGTTATACTCAGCTCCCCTTTGGATTTTTTACTCTCCCCCGCACTGTTAAATTTATATGCTGTAGGACTCGTACTCCCCTCCTCCTCCTCCACTAATGGCCCGATGTGAATCACGGTCCAAAAGCGTGATGTCACCTCTGAGTCTCCGGCAGAACGCCACGCTGGGGTTTTGTTCGACAGACTTCAGACTGCGGCAGCTTTACCTTTGCATTGTCTTTACTCAAACGGTATCTGTGCTTTTTCTAGTGTATGTTTTCACTTAGCCGACGTCTCATTCTGGCGCTCTCTCTCTCTCTGCCGTTATTAATCACCAGAACAGCGGGATAACCATGGAGACGAGCTGCCGTGAGCCGCCGAGAGCCCAGTTTCCTGGCGTGGTTCGGTCTCTTGACTCTCTAATCTCTCTCTCTCTCTCCCTCGCCCGCCCGCCCGCCCGCCCTCGCTCCCTCCCTCGTGCATCTACTCTCTCGGCTTCGTTGTCTCAGACGTGTGAAGGAAGCTGTTGTGTTATTGCCATCATCAGCATATCTTGTGTACCATCAACAGATTGCTCTTTCTTTATTGTTGAGCCAACATATTATTCCATCAACAGCGAGCGTTTGAAGTTACCTGGCCATGCGAGACACGAATACGGCTGCGTTCACACTGCCGGCCTTCGAGCTCAATTCCGAATTGCTGCTCATATCTGATTTTTTTTGGATGACTGTTCCTGTCTATTCTAGGTTGTAACCCATATATCCGAAACCAATATGAACTGACAATGAAGCCAAAAGTGTGCAGAGTAACAATAACAAAAGACATCACATCTGTTTTTGTATCTATACTTCTCTCGCTTTTTCCAAGCACAATTTGGAAAAAGCGGTATGCGCCTTCGAGTTTTGACTGAATTGAGGCATCTCCCCAAATACATCGCGGTCTCATTCTTCTCCGATGCTGACGCCGACTCAGCCGAACTGTCTTAGGCGCAAAAAATTATGACAATCGTCTCAGGTGAATGAATGGTTCACATTTAGGTTGAATGTGTCGGGAGCCACTTTTCTACCGCATATCCATGCGGCCCGGATCGGAATTGAAAAATCTGACCCCATGCAGCTTTTTTGCTGTTCACACTGATGAGAAAACATCAGATCTGTGCCATGTGAGGGAAAATAAAATAAAATAAATAAAATCAGTTTCAGCTGCAGAGTGAATATAGCCTCAGGCCTACGCATTAAACTTAATCCTGGGAATGGCCCTTTCGCATAAATTCAACATGGTATTAATGTGATACGGTTTGCAATTTTTCATTTTAACAACTTAGGTAATGGGGTACAACTGAAACAGCACAGAAGGTCACAGCCAAACACACCTGATAATGGCTGTAATGTGAAATCTCTTACCTATAATTGCGTTTTTTCCAACAATCTGGGCCAGGAGGAAACACAAAGCGATAACCGTGTATCAGTGTCTTACCTTGTAGTTGCGGCAGGTGGGGTTGAAGGCGTTAGTGCCGCAGGCGAACAGCGTCTCGTCGTTACGTGGCACCAGCACTTTGATGTAGTTGTAACATTCGTCCTGTCGGGGGGGGGGGGGGGGGCAAACAGCTGATGTTATTGTGCATCGGGGACTAAGTCCATGTCGGCTTCTAGCGCAGCAACTACAGAATCAAAGCGGGACTTAGGCATACTTTTTACTGACACACACACACACACAACATTTCTCTGTTTTATAGTCATTACCATAATCCCCAGGCTGATCCTTCTGGTTTCACTACAGCTCTGGGGAGGCTGATGCTATGCTGAAACCCCCAGTCTGTGTCTCCTGATGGCTGAGGCAATGATTCTGATAAGCTAGCTGCACACCTCGCCTTAAAACTTCACTGTGTGAGGGAGCGGCGGAAACGAAGACGGAGGCAAAAGGAAGGACGAGACCGAGAGGGAGTGAGAAATAGAAACAAGAGCAAAAAAGAAAAGAAAAGAGAGAGAGAGGAGGATGTGTGTGTGTCTGGAAGATAATACTCACGCTGTTTTTCCCTCTCACTGTGCACTTCTCCACATCCTTCGTCTTCCAAGTCAGTTTCTGAAAAATGAACAGACAGCCAACTGTCAGCTCAAAGACAAGCTGTTTTTCACCATCCCAGCTTTTGTTGCTCCCAATCGTTCAAGTGCTATTACGAGACAGCTGTGATGAAAATCTCATTAACTTCAATAAACTGTCGGCGGGAAAAAAAAAACAAACAAACAAACAGACACATATCAGAAATGCCTGAGGCGGCCTGCATAGCTTGTCGGTGGGCAGCTAAGCATTATGGTTCCTCAACGATAAAAATCACTCTGCGAGTTAAGTGTAGATCAGCGAGTACGCACATGGGGATCAAAGGACCACAAAGGATATGTGCATCACTTCAGCGTCTATATGAGGAACAGACAATTAGCTCCAATTAACCTACCGGCCAAAACCCATGCCCTCATCCCCCAGACACACATGGGTGCACACACACACACACACACACACACACACACACTTCATTGTAGCAGCGCTAGTCGGCTAGGCGTGCCTCCACTGGTGGGCTGTGATAGAAATAGATCCATCAACTTGTTAACAAGGTCGGCTGGTTGAAGGTTTAATGCACTGGCCGGCGGCTCCCATCCACTGCCAACTCTGCAGGATAATTTACTGACCCAACTTCCCTGTGAGCTTATCGATACCGCCGAGGATGCTGGGAATGAGGTTTCTTCTAAACACTAGGCAGCGCTGTGGTACTCGAGTGCGGGCTCGGTCTAGAGTCCGGTCTTTGAAACCATTTTTCTAACGCCTTGGACTCGTCTCGCTGTTGAATGTTGACTTGACTTTTTCCTGCCTATCTAAACATTTCCAAAGATAAATTTTTCTCCACCTCGTCCACCTGCGTTTATTTTCTCCTCAGCGCTACAAACAATTTAAGGGATTACACCTGCGAATTGTATGTAATGGTGCTCAAACCTTTATGCATTGATTAGTCAAAATCCTATGCCTTAATGCCTTGGGTGTTGAAGGGTTTAGTACAGAGCTCAGAGCTCCTGAAGACAGATCTATATCTCTGTTCATCATTATTTTTACATTTGGAAATACTGTCTATGTTGGTCTTGATCTTGATTTGGGCACAATTTGCTTTGGTCTCTGTCTTCACTTCTTTGGACCCGGTCTTGACTCGAACTCGGTTGGACCTTTGTCTTGGAATTGACTTGGACTAACTTCTGCTTTAACTAAGGTGGTCTTGACTACAGCCTGGACACTACGGTAGCTGTAATACTTGGTGGGAGCTATGAATCCTGGACGTTGTGCATCTGAAACATCAACTCGTCCTACAGCCCAGTAGGTTCCCGACTCCGGTCCTTGGGGCCCAGAGTGCTGCTTGGTTTTTTTTTTATTTAGCCGGGTAGTTTTCATTCCAGTTGTCTAATCAGGAACTATTTAGGCCTGGGATGACAGGTGAATGCAATTAACTACCTGGGAGAGTAGAAAAGCAGCAGTATTCTGGGCCTCGGGGACCAGAGTTAAGAACAACTGCTATAAGACACTATGAGGCATGGTGTTAATAACATCCTGGATACCGAGAGTCGGACCACAAGGAGGAGGAGACCTGCTTCCTGCTTTACATCTACGGACCATTGATCAATGTAGTAAACCAATGTTACTTTATTTCCATTCTGTAAGATCTGATTTCTAAACTGTCTAATGTTTTAAATCGATCTGTTTTTCTCTCACTCTGTATTTTACCTTAATTTGTCTTTTCCTCTATTTATTGTAAAGCACTTTGAGCTGCATTTTATGTACGAAGGGTGCTATATAAATAAAGTTTATCATTATAATTATTATTATTAAGAAGAATGCAAAAAGAGGCGGTGTTCTGGAAACTCGAAAAGATCACTCGAAATGGTGGGGAATAAGGTACCAATCACTTTCTGAGCAGGATATGGCAGACTCTGTTTATTGTCTCTGATTTTTAAACCAACCCTCTTCCCTCTAGGTCCTGTCCTCTCCTTCTTGAAGATCTGATAGGATTCAATAGGAGTCAGCATTATGGTAATAGGCCCTCCCTCGTCCACGCTCGATTTGGTTTACTAATAATTACTTATGGCCACCCAGGCCCAGGGAGATCAGTGAAGGGGAGAATGTGGATGAGCCCGGCGCGTGAAAGATGGGGAACTGGTTTGAAATTGAGCCCAAGCGAAGGAATGGATCTATGATGAAGAGGACGCACCGTTTTCTGGCGATATAACTCAGTCACACACTAATGATCTTGGCTCGGCCGGATAACAGGAATCGGAAAGTCGGAATGCAACAGTGGCATATAGCTGGAGTCTTCATTAATTTTCCACTCAATTCCTACTGTCGCATTGGGAGGGGCACAGGTCTGGGTGAATGGATAAAAAAAACGCACCGCATACAAACATTCAATATCTAAGTTCACACATACATTGCTGGAAAAAACAGATGGACCGGCATTGTAGTGCTCCGCGGTTCTCATTTCTTTCTACCACAGTCAACACCCAAATCAATAGCTTGGATCTCCTTGACATGGAGTGGTGGCCTTATGGGAATGAATATCCGTGCTTGAGGCTAATCTAAATACAAGCAAACAAAAAGTCCAAGCCTTGGAGGGCTTTTATTTAAGTGCAATCATGTTTGACAAATGAGATTCAGATAGGAGTGAGCGTGGCACTTCAAAAGCCACAAGAGCACCGCTCCACTTCTATTGGATATATGTCTGAAGAGAGATTGCTTAATACTTGAATGAAAAGACAGGCAAAGGGTAGAGATGAAAATAATGAGATACAAACATTACAAGGGACTTTTTGTGTAAAAGCAGACTGTGTGCTTCAGAAACAAAACAAGAACAAAATAGTCTTCTGAAGTCTAAAGAGCCATGCCTTGCACTGAACCCATCTTTAGAACAGGTTGGTCTATCATTACTAGAGATATATCATCCAGAATATCACTGTTGACATGTGAGAACCTCATGCTCATTTATGTTCATGATTTTATTCTATATTTATAACCCTAGGGACCATAAAACCTATTTAAACTTAATTGAAGCAAAATGATAGGAGGTAGGGCTGGATTACAGATCAGTACCTTACTTATTATTGATATTGATTTTAAAGGATCAAAAGGTATCAAAAAGCATCAAAATGTTGGATTCGTAGAATGAGAATTCAAGTTGGTTATGGGAATTTGCATTGAGGAAATCAACCGTGGCCCAATTCATTTTAGGAAAGCACATGGGATGTGCAAGTAATGTTCTCTAAGATAATGTATTTTGATTCAACAAACAGATATATCAAAAAAGCTGCATCTTGGGACTGGTATTGATTATGAAGCATCAGACCCAACTACCAAACATTTCTAACGATGCCCAGCTCATAAAGAGGCGACACTGCAGTACACAGAGGGGAACGCCAGTGGGTTTGGAGTCATGATCATGGGAAAGACTTGCCTACCTGCTGTGGGATGATCTGCTCAGAGGAGGTGGCGAGATTGACGGCGAACACGTGGTCCCTGCAAGAGATCAACAGTCAACACAGCATTAGTGGCCCGTCTCCACTCACCTTTCTTCAGCTTTGAGGCTTTTGAATGCAACCCTCCATGGACCTCTGATTCTACCATTTTACCAAAACCTGCTCTCCCCCAAAAAAACGCTTCCATCCCTTTAAATAGGATTGATTAGAGCTGTTCAACACCACAGTGAGAGGTGGATTACTGATAGACAACACCAGAGGAGAGTTTATTGGTTTTCAAAAAGAGATCAAACCCCCTTTGACTGCAGAGGACAACCTCTGAAGAAGAGCAACAAGAGTTTTCCAAGCATTGACATAACCCATAAGAATAACTTTGTGAAGTGAGCCTTGCACTTTGTTGTGTGCAGCTGTGGAAAATATGAAGTCCACTTAGGTACATTAAGAATCTCCATACCTTTTTGGACGGGGTTTCTTGGCAGGCAGAGTGCTGCAGTTTGGGACGGGGGCCAACATTGTAGCATAATGCATTTTGCACAATGAAAATGGGCAGAAGAGGTGGGACCTCATACTTTCTAGATAATTAACCTATGACATCTTGATCGAGAGAGGAGCTATATGCAATTAGGCTGAGAGATGACACCGAATAGATTAATAGCGGTTTGGTGTGGAGGAAAGGGGCTGGCTGAGATAACTGACCAGTAGTAAAAGTCTACTGTAGCCAAGTACAGGTCTGATCAGTGCTGGCAGTGGGAATAGAGGGGGTTGGGATGCCAGAATTTACTGTTGAGCCGTCTGGAGGTGTTAGATTAAAAAAAAGAAAGACTCTGAAAAAGACTCTGAAATTTGACAATTCCATCCCTTTCTCTCTCGGTCTTCAAGGACTCCAGAGACATTTACAGACACACATGCAACAGTTTCCAAGCAAAATGGCCACACCAACTTCTCTGTGGGTGCTGCCATATGTTTTTGTTGCATGTTTTAATTGCTTTTAGTGGTGTCCTTGTTGTTGATGGTGTTATTTGTTATGCTGTTTGCAGTCTCCAAGTCTTTATGTGTGTCTGTCCAGATTATGCCTGTGCTACTTTACTGTCTCTTCCAACATTACTGTTTATATAACGATTTCTGTTGCCTTTTGCAAACTGCTTCTTGTCCTTTCGCCCTGTTTTTTTTTGTTCTTTTTTGTCCTCTTTCCCCCAAATTCCCCATCAAGAGGCCTTTTGCCTCTTAACTAGCCATCAATTTGTTCTTAGTTGACATGCCTGGTTAAATAAATAAAACACTAGATGAAACTTTAATTCCTGTGTTTGTTTCCTGTGGCGATATTAGGTCATCCCACCAGCAGAGAACAGCATATAGATTAGAAGAAGACAAATAGAGTGCTGAAGATAACATGCTAAGTAATTACAACAATCAAAGTGAGAATAATACAACAAATAAATAAGATACAGTGTCTTTGCTGATGGATTTTCAGGTCTGAAGCAGATTTGGAAGTGTGCATCCCTGCAGTAGCTATTCACATGAACAGATGCACAGATGGAAGAAGATACTGTAAACATAAATGTCTCCGGACGTGCAAATATGCATTGCAATCTATTGACATGAAGAGATTCACAGATGGAGGTTAACATATGTACAGAAATATGTGCAAAAGGTGCAAATTTGCATTATTTGCCATCATGTATAAATGGTGGTAACATACAGAACTCAGTGTGGATATGCAAATGTTCATTGTTAGCATTTACAGATGGAAGCAGTGAGTGGGCCATTGAAGGTGCCTGCTTTATATCTCCAATGACACCTCCTCCTTTTCTCTAATATCCCAGTCAGCTTTCTATATAGGCCTTCAACCTTGGTAAATAGCACAAGGATGGCTACATCAGATCCTGTGTATTGGTAAACTGGCAGGTAGCTGGTGATGACCGACCTGGCAGCGATGTAGAGCATATGGTTGATCCGCAGCATCCTCTGGAAGTCCAGGCCCAGGCGGACCGTGTCGTTGTCCGACATGAGGCCCTGGAAGCTGGGGTAGAGGTAGGAGTCTGTGTGGGACAGGAGATGGACAGAGAAAAAGAAAACATTCAAGATAAACTTATAATGTCAGAAGGTTCCAGCTAACGACTTCTCAGCTAAGGATCAGGATCATTCAGATGTTTAGGTTGGAAAACATGACAAAAACATATGCCATCCCTTTGTAGTTTTGTTGACAATCCACTAAGAATAAAACTTTTAGCCTACACATGAAGAAAAACATAAGATTTTGAACTTGTACATTTAATGCTCCAATCCAGATTTTTCTTAGAAGTGTAAAGACAAAGATTTCTGCAAGGTAGGGTGCGCTGAATAAAGAGTTTCAAATGTCATTATAACTCACAATACAAGTTGATTTTATTCCGATATTAAATATTAAAACCGAAGCATTTACAACCATTTACAGCTTTGCAATACATTTAATTCATGCATACATAAAGACAGTACTAGAACATTTATTAACATAGAATCAGTAGCTGATAAAAAATATCACACCAATTCTGTCCAACAAATGCTAAACCTGGGTAACAATTCGGCCTATTGTACTGAAGACCCACAACACATATGCTAATGTGTGCTGTGGGGGAGGATAAGCAAGGGAAAAATAGCCTCCAAAGTTGCAAATAAGATGCTCGTGTCACAGAAGTCAGTCTGATTTAAATAAATGACTGCTGGTAAGCATTTTTTAACAGACATGTCTGGGGAACGTGCCAAGTGAAGACAAGGCAACAAATCAAAGGAATGTGCTTGGAAAACGAGGCCGTCTGGTCAACTTATGTCGAAATGGAATTTTTCTGCCTTTGGAGGTCAGAGGGTTCGCAGTTCAGTGTCGTCATGAACGCAATGTAAGAAGAAAACACTCTGAATGCCTTCGTCAAGACTACCTGGTTAAATAAAGGCAAAAAAAAATAAAATCCCTGTTACCGCAGACAGCAAAGAAATCAAGCGTATGATTCTCTGGAAATCAGGCGTATTCGTGCACAAAAAAAGAGATATTATGTGTCTGTGTGCAACGGCACAAAAACGGTGAGATAAGATGAACTGAGAGAAGTGGTGCAATGAGAGCAGAAGAAAAAAAAGGGTGATTTAATATCAGCTCTAGGTTGCACTAAGCCCCAAATTCATTTTTCTTGCTTCCTTTTCCCCCCTCTCTGCCATTTGCAGCTCCAATGTTGTGACTAACTCGCTACAGAGAAATTTTAATTCCAACAGTAGGAGCTGGTGTCCAGTTCGTTAATCATGGGGGAGTGACAGCCAGGCAATAAACAAACATTACTCACACGCGTTCGATTCAAAAACCTGCTGCCCGAGTCTGAATAACATCAGCCTGCTCATTACTGACACCAGGCTGTCTGCTACATCAAAGAAACTTCCAGTGCCGTTTCCCCTTTTTCCCAAGCAGAGATTCAGCTCAGGGCCAGGGAGTATTGGATCTGTAAAGTACTGTATTAAGTGCCCTGCAGCCTCCCATCTGACCTGGTCTGCTGCTGAATTAGCAATCCCCGCTAGAAATACACCGCAATCTGAAATTACCCTCTCTACAGGGAGCCGTACGTTCCCCTAACCACTCGTCTTGAATCGACTGTTTAAAGATTTAAACTCCTAATGACTGGCTGAGTGGTGGACCTCGCTGTGCTGTCTGGCGGGGAGACTCCCAGTGGCTCGCCGGCCCACCTCACCATCCTCCCCTTGGCGAATGAGGTCTTCTAATTACTCTTCAGCACTTTCACTTCCTTTAAAGTTTTGGGGTACTGCTCACGGCGATATTCTCCCCAGTTCGCTGCAATTAACAGCAGCAGGTGAGGGTGTCCAGAGATGGAGCGGTAGTTAAGACCTCTGCCTCTGGAACCACAGGTAACCCTGCTGGCTAAGAACTGAATCCTACTGGTACCTTCTATCCTGTGTCTCCCTTAGTATGCATTAGGGTCAGAGCGATATATCGATTTGCCGATATTGGGCTTTTATTAAATATCGGATATCTGCCAGTCAGTGTCGTCCAGGTTCCTCCCTGACCACAGCTACTGAAAAACAATCTGTAAAACCTGCAATGAAATGGTATTTCCTCTGCACATTTTTGTTTCATTTAATTGTTCATTAACGATTTTTCATTTAAAAGGCAGTAAGTGAGTTTCACCTACCATAGAACAGGTGAGGTGCGCCACCCTGGCTTAGATAACTGCCAACCCATCTCAAAGATTTTCATGAGTATTGATTTCAGTGGAGATCATTGGAGTATTGATTTTAGTGTCCCGTTGTGGTCTAAATCATGAGTTCCTCCTCTCTGGTTGAAGGCGCTGTATTCAGTTAAATCAGCTGGAGTATGACACACGAAGAATAACATTCTGGGGGGAAACACTGAATACTTGTAATTTAAAGATGTTCGATATCAGCAGCTCCAATACAAAAATATCGGTATCGGCCTTCAAAGGTCCGTATCGGTCGAACCATATTCTGTATGCATGCCAACTGTCTATTACAAAAAAGAAAAAAAGACTAAAAAGGTGAGTCATCTGCCCCCTCTCCGTTAAAAAAGTAGTAAGGGAGGGATGATCTCTGAGACCTTGGGCTGACGATGTATTATCATACATAATGGACGTTTCGGGGAGTTGTGCGGGGCCTTCCGCCACGCTGTCACCTGCTGGAACCAGAGGTGACAAATGGCTCTCATTACACCTGGGACGGAGCTCCACATATAGGACTATTAGCGTGGCTATTTCTGCTAATGGTTGCGTTACTCTCTTCCAGATAGATCAATTACAGTGTGCGGGCCACGGTCTCAGCCACCTCTTAAATCAATTATGGGCCATTACGTTTACCAGCCAGGACCTCCTCTGCAGACCTCCCCAGTGATTGGGTGCTGCTGATGGGGCCCTAGGGTGCTCCAATGAGGCAGTGTGATAAGTGTGTCACAGTAGTCAATAATCTCCCCCAGTCAAAATATTAGCTTATAATCTTGGTGCTGTACTTTGAACTTGGTAATTCTCCAGGTGCAATCACACCTACAGTTTGTTTTCTTTGGTCTGAACCACAGTGGAAAACGTTACCTTGCTGCATTTTTGTATGTGGGTCGTTTAGGTTCACACTGCCCAATTACAAGTGAAAAGCTTGTAAAAGCCATATAGACTCACATGTAGCTTTGCTGAATATGAGCATCAGTCACGACTGCGGTTGATTTTGTTATGCTAGGCTTTGCGAACATGAATAATTGCTGGTTATCAGATGTCAAAATCTGTCTCCTTACACCTATAAGACCTTGTGTATTAGGGTCGTTTCCTGCAGTTGGTTTGGATTACATTCTCACTCCTAATGAACCGCACCGCAGTTCGCTTGGAGGAGGACCAAGAACCGCATTTTCAGGTGTGTCTCAGTGTGTTATTTGGTGCCACCCAAGTTCAAATGGCCTTGTTCTCACCTGCCCAAACAAACCAAACTCCGGGAGTAAACGCTCCAGGGTTCGAATAAAACGCTACAAATATGCTCGCTGTGAACGTGCCCTTAAACACAGCCATCCAACTAGCAATATTCCACTGAGAGGAGATATAATGCCTGGTGTGACCCTCGCTTTTCTTCATCTGCTCCTGCATCTAGGATCACCATGGCAACACAACAGAGCTTGAACTTACATTCTCTCCCCACGATGCTGATTGGCTCCAGGTCTTGGGGGAAGGGCGTGGCTCCTGAGGACAGCTGAGGTAAGACGGCGGTTAAGGTGAGAGCCAGGACCACCGGCAGGAGGGGTCGAGGCGAGCCGGGCACCAGCCTCATTGTGGCAGATGACGAGGCCTCACCAGAAACACATGGCCGACAGCAGATCCACCTCCACCTGAGACCAGACACAAGATTAGCATGGTTATCAGGGTTTACAGATCAGAATATAGCCAACTATGTCTTTTACAAGCACACTGTAAATATATACTGCTGGACAGGTAGTACTGCTAGAGATTGGAGCACATTACAGCAGTCCTAATCCTGTAAATTATATGAGCTGCACACATAAAGACACGTTTTAATCATGGTAAAATTAACATGCAACAATTACATGACTGAATAATGGCAACAGCAACTTTTAAAGGTGGCAGCTAAGCTCTTATTAGCATGCAATGCCTTATGCCAATGCGGCGATGTGATTGAGTGTTAGCTGAACCGCCAAGATGTGAGCGTGCAGACAGACACACGCAGAGAGGAGATAGAGTGAGGGAGAGAGAGAGAGAGAGAGAGAGAGAGGGAAAGCCAGAGAGCGAGAGAGCGAGAGAGAGAGAGAGAGAGGGAACAAAGGAGGAAGCAGCGAGGAGAGGAGCAGGCCACCGGGGCCCTGGCCACCGGGACACCTGGCTCATTTACTAGCAACCTCTAGTCTTTCACAGGTGACTTGGCACAATTAAACCTTCGCCTCCCCTGAGGAGAACACCTCACTTTGCCCGCCATGACACCTGGCCCTGACGGCAGCATCAGCTACTGAGGTTAATGGACATATGGAAAACAACAACTTAACATTTAAGTAATAATTTATTATTATTATACATTTTCATGTATATGAATAAATTTCCGTTTTCCTACTGTGTCACAAATTGATATAAAATGATGGTGACTCAACCTATACCCAGTTCATGAAAGCTATTACATTTGCTTCATTTGTTACATTTGTTGTTCTACACACCCGGTGTCAGGTCGGTCTTTCCAGAGAACATTACATTACTAGAAGCAGTAACAGCAACTGTTTTTGAATAATTAGAAGAACAAGTCAGTAGTTAGCATGAGCAGTGATAGCCACCATGGCTGAACAGACAAAGAGAAGAGCGCCACCTAGAGAAACTCAAACTGCACAAACAGAAAATCCAAGGAAAAAGATGTCACAGTCCTGCACACACTGTTTGACTGACAGGTGATCTCTGGGAATTGAAGTGCATAAACACCACAGTGAGTGCTTAGCAACAAAGATGGAGACAAAAAAAAAATAAAACAAAAAAAATGAATCTCACAGGTTACAACTTTAAGAAAATTGCTTGACAGAGGAGCCCTGAGAATGGCTCTACTAAAAAAGTTCAGATGCAAGTTTGAGTTTCAGTCTGGGAATAATTAACAGCTCTGGTAGTTGCGCACCAGTCTGGGATTGTGTAGAAATGCTAATTTTCACATCTGCTTGATATCTGAGGGAAGAGACAACGACAGATGGACGGCACAGGGATTTGTTGAAACAAACTTCAAAATGTGATGACCTGTGCTCGACGCCAACTTATTAAGGGCAGCGCGTCCTCCAAGGGGCTTCTTGCAAACCATCCACCCAAGTTTATGTACTGTGTCGCTTGGCAGTGAGACTTGGGCCGCATGGTTTTTAAGTGGGAGCAGAAAATTAAGTCAACAGAGACATGAACTGCCATCAATATTGATAACGGTCCGCTTCATTTAAATGCAGGGGAGAAGACTGCATTTAGCGATGAGGTCAAGCGATGATCACAACGCCATAAATCCAGGGGAGTGGGTGGGTGTCTGTTCCTGTTTACTTTATGAATTACAGCTGCCTGTGTGTCCTGCCGTAGGCAAAATATGAGGGCAATATAACTGATGGATTAGGCTCATACGCCGATTTGGCTTTTTTTTTCCACGCGAAAGAGGACAGCAACTTGAACAAACGGATTTTGTTATAGTGGCATCATTCCAAGAGGCAGATCCATTAAAAACTTCACTTAAAATGGCAAAGCCTTCAAGGCAAAGGAAAGGCTCGAGTGAACTTTACTTATGCAAGTGCTTAAATTACCTCCAAAATAGCTGTAAATTACAGTCAAAACGTGCGGAACAATTCTAAATGGCATTGTTTAAATGATCTGCATAACTAGCTCGCTTCTGTTGTGAATATCCACAGAGATTGGCACCTAAAAACATAAGCATATGAGGGAGGAAAGCAGGCAGAGATCATTTATTGACAAGCTGTAGTGTTATATTAGCCAAAGGAACACGAACCCAGAAGAGTGTGAGGATGACTCATGCAAAACAAGACAACCGTAGTGAGTACAAGAGCTTATGCAAGACCAGTAAGACACACTGAAAGTCAAGCTTAAATTTCCACTACAAGCCAAGGCACAGAGAGCATGAAGTCCTCTTGATGTGTTTATCAGAACCCCGAGCTGCTGCTGGAGAAGTTTTGCAAGTCTTACAGCATTAAAAGGAGCGGAGCTTGCTCGAGCTTTGATTAACTGCACAATGAAATATTTGGGTTGAAGCTGTAGTAATGTTATGTAAACTAGCATAACTGTCTTTGATCTGATGCTCATACTTTTGTTCTGGGTTTGGCACCGAAGTGACTGGGGGAGGTGATAGAGTTAGGATTTGGCCCTCGGTTGAATCAAAGGATTCAAGATTAAAGAATTAATTGCCATATTATTACAACGCTTAGAAAACTGTCTCAGTGCCCAGCACACTAAGCAGAGACATGCGGAGATACACACCATCACTGACACAAACAATGTAATAAACAAAAAAACATAGCAGTAACAGAAAAAAAAGCATAAAGCGTGAATAATGCATAGTCTTGAAAGTGGTGGGTGCCTGTAAAGTGAGTTATAGTTCAGGAGGCGCTGGGTCTGTGTTGCTGTGGAACCGGTTAGTTTGAATTCTCATGGCCCTTAGCCATTTTCCAGAGGGGAACCATTTAAATAGGCAGTTGGCTGAGTGAGAAGGAGGCTCAGTGATGATGATGATGTAAAAACAAACTAACAAGCTCTCAAATCCATTCATGTTGAAGAGAGAAATGTTGTACAGGATTCTAATCTTTCACCCTCAGAGCGTGACTGAATTATTTTCATTTTACTGGTTGAGGTCCTAAAGACTGGCATGGAAAATTACTCGTTCTTCCCATTACAGACATACATTTAGAAGTTTAAAATCTAAGTTTGGAAGCTGTATGTGCCCAAGACCTATAAAGTCAACAGTGCAGTTGAACCAGAATAACCTGGATAAGTAGTTTGTCAGTAATGGCCTTTGCAAAAACCCCAGTTCTTGAAGACGTGGCTTCATAAAATCTTTTGAGGTGCACCTTCAAAGCGGCCTACATATGGAACATCTGATGTCCCTAAGTTCATCCCGTGGAGCCGTGATTTCTCCAGATGTACTCTATAGCGATCGGTTCAAACTAACACGGAACATGATCTGAAACCCAAACCAAGGGTCCAGCTGCTCCAGCCCCACCTCTATGGCTGCCCGCCAAAAAACTTGCAATGTTACAAACACACCACACCCTCCCGTGTAAACATGTCAGCGATGCAGCTCCCTCCTGGAATCCTGAACTTGTGATTTTCCTTAATCTAACCTAACACTAAGCCTAATCAGTTGATTGTGTTCTGTGCAGACTGGAGAGAGAGGGGAGGGCTGATGAGCTGACAGCTGTCGATGGGAAATAAGCCACCGCTTATCCCGTCCCACACTCTCTCCCTGTGTTCTAGGGTTTGGATGGGAGGGCTCGGATCGTTTTGTTTTTAATGAACTGGACTTGTTAAGCCATCTGGGAGACATTGGCAGTTGGGCCTCTTTGGAGGGCAGGGGATTCTGGGCCGCTGGGGCACTCCATTGATTATCTGACATTCATTTGGATTAGCCAACAGTGCCGGATCTGTGGTTTGATAAGATGTCCTCTCACAGTATTCTGGAGTGTGAGGGTCTTTCACGGAGTTGGTGCAAAAATGAGACTTTAATGATGAGAGAATCGCTGTCTTTATAGGGAGGCATGGATGAGGCCATGGTAGCATTTAAAAGGATCCATTTTAATTCATACATAAACTCTTCCAAGTAAATTTTTATGTCCTCCCGGCCCTCCATTTGGCTAGGGACCACTGCGCCATAAAAACCTACAATCAAAATCCTAAATGCCAATTTTGTCCTCAATCAACTGCACTGCACTGTATGCACCTGTTGGCTCTTGGGATGTCTATTTTCTGCCAACACCTGCTGCACACAACTAAACACTGGAGAAAAATCCTAATGCAGAATCACCCTCTAATATTCTCTGACCTCACCGGTGCTTCAGCGGCGGTGAGGCTAATCCACTCGTTTTTGATAGGTAGAGAAAAGAGCATCTCTCACCTCCCACCTCTGGACACTTGGATAGCTCCGAGCTCCTTGGCTTTGGAAATTGAGTGAGCCCCACTGTCCTCCGCTCTCACATTATATCTGTGGTATACACTGGCCAACATAATGAGGGATCATATCCCCGGTCTCCTCTATAATTTCCAAGGCAATTAGCCACATTAGCCTCTACTCTCAACAGGCCATTACCAGACAGGTTTCTCTTCTGGATATTATCATAATGCTACGCTGGTGGCGACCAGATGATCTACTATAGCAAGTTTACAGAATGTTTGAGGAGTAATAATAACAATAATGTTGTTTGTATAAGTGTACAGGCATAAAAAAAACCAAGAAGACAAGAGGGCAGTGCCAAAAAAGGCAGCCATATGGGTCAGTGTGGGCTACAGACCCTGGTTATGGTAAAGGGTGAGTGGGGGGGTTATACAATACCAACAAATCAACATAGTGGAGCAATAGTTTTAAGAGAAACATTACATAGAGAAAGACTAGCAGTAGGGGATGCTTGTTTAGTTTGTTAAATTTATGTCAGTCTCTACTCCGCCCTGTTTACCTCTACTGAACCGCTCAAATAACAATTACTCTGCCCAGCTGTTAAGACAGCACAAGTCTGTTAGCTTTACATCATAAGTGCATAGCTTGAAGCATTTGTGTGCGACGCCTCATGTTGAGAAATAAAATCATTTTTTTGAGAATTATAATGACTAGAATCGAATTTCCCATTAGGTTAATGGGTGTTTTTGGTAAGTAATATTTGGGGAATAATAACATGAGTGCTGAGCTGTCTGCTTTCCTTGCTTTGCCACACCAATACTTGAAAACTTGCCTGATGACTTTTCATTGTTGCCAAAACAACTTCACGGGACCTTGATGTGGCAGGGAGGAAAACAACCCATGATATGGACGGTGCACAGCAGTACAAACGATTCATTGTTAAGGCCTGCGCCATATTGTCTCTGGCCTCCTTCAGGAGGGTTCATCAGACCACCAATATCTGATCGATGTCCCATGACACCACTCACAGGACTCATCTTTGTCCACACAGAGCTGCTTTTACACAGTTTCTCTCAGCACTCACGACTCATCCTTCCCAGACTCCACTCAGCGAAACCAATCATAGATGACATACAAATATTAGTTATGACGTGGATGAAGAAAGTTTCCTGGAGTATGTACCTAGGTGATGAATATCAATAGTCTTTCCACACAATGACGTCTGCTCAAGACACTTGTTTGCAACAGTTCTTTCCTTTGCCCGGCAGTTATTTCAACTCTCCACTCGACCCTCTCAGACAGGGGAAACTTCGCTAATTAGATTTCCAATGGCTAACCACGCAGACGTCGCCGAGGCAAATTGGAATTGGGATCAAGGAGCATTGGGCAATAATTGGGAGAACAGCCCCCACAGGATACAGAGGCGGATACTATAGGCTAGTTTTCAGACGAGTGTTACATGTGGTGCAAACGAGTTCATCCTACTGTAGTTAAAGCCTAGACCCAATTAAGAATGTCTTTGAAAGCACCTCTATAAGATCACTTCTGTTCATCAAGGGCAGTAGCCTTCAGACTTTCCTTCACTGCTTTTGGTTTCTTAGTCAATACTACATTGAAATTTTGATGCAATATTTAGTACAAGAGTTTGGTTTTCAGTCTTTTTCTTGGGGGTTCTGATACTGACAATTTCAATTAATGTTTTTTTTTTTGCTTGCAAACAAAGAAAGAAAAAGAAAAAAAAATCTCCTGGTTTGTGCGCGAGTTAGATGGTCTGACAGAAACAAAAGTAAGTGACCTCACCACAGGTGACTGGTACAGCCAAAACTGGAGGTTGAACACTTAAAACTCACAAGGGAACATGTGTGCTTAAAAAACAGAAAGATGCTATACCAAAAACAAATGTAACTGTAAGAGCAGCTTTACAGGTATTTGTAGTTCTACTTTCATTCTTAAGCTGGATGCGAAATAGTTTACACTTCCAGAGTTATTCGTCTTTGACCAGCCAAGTGCTGTGAATGAACATTTGACACAGACCAGGCAAAGAAATCTAAGTTGGGCTGTTGAATACAAGTCAGACAGAAGAGCTGGGTATTTTGGGAAATTTCAAAGGTCGTGCAGTGGCAAAAACAGAATGGCTCAAGGGGACTTCAGTGACAACATTTTAAAAAGTCCATTAGCATCCCAGGTCGAAGAGAAGTGATGGTCGGCTTCTTGCCTTTTACCAAGAATAGAAAATCAATGGTCCCTGTAGTCCCTTAGTTCTTGGATTAGTATGTCAACTGTCTGGTGTCAGTATAATGTAGTCTCACTCTTATAGTATCTGCACTGTGCCATGGCAGGCAGAGGGCAGGATGGCATCCTGGATGAGATGTGTCTGTCAGGGGAGGTTGGGACCCTCCCTGCCATCACTGCCACTCAGCCCGTTCCCGGGGGGGTGCTGCTTTAACCTCGGTGCCCACAGAGTTCAGACAAGTGACGGGTCGTCCTGTGGTGGAGGCCATCGATTGTCACCCCATGTCAGGCTACTCTACTCTGTCCTCATGGAGGAGTCCCCACAGATTAGGGCCTGGTTTCTACTCCAGAATCACAGGCTCATTTTTACGGGATTTTTTTTTAAAGATTTATTTTAGGCATTTTTATGCTTTATTGGCAGAGACAGTTTGAGAGAGACAGGAAAGTAAGGGATAGAGAGAGAGGGGAGGACATGCAGCAAATGACCGCGGGCTGGATTCGAACCCGGGTCGCTGCGGGAAGGACTGAGCCTTATGGTACGGGCTCTACTCGGTGAGCCACCATTTTCACGGGATTGATGTCAGGGTAAAACCAAGCCGACAGCAAGAGTCAACAAAAGTTATGAAAAGTGTTTCGGCACAGTATTGATACTACACAAGGTATCAGTGTCGAGAGGGAGGATGTAAATATTTGTGTCTCATTGAACACCCTGTATTCAAGAAGAGTGAAATTGCTTTAAAGAGCTGGCACCCACTGCTTTGTGTGCTAGTATCAGTCTCAGAGAAAAGTACCTTTGCCTCCGGTCAGGCCCTGAACTCAAGGCTTCCCGCCACAGTGGGCGAGTTGGCCAGACTTCACATAGAGGGATCTATGCAGGACTCAGACACTGAGACGGTTCTCTGATCGATCTGGAAAACCGCTGCAAGCATCATCCATCGTCTTTGTGTCCATTTGGGATGGGGGAAAAAAAGCCCAGAACGCTATCAGTGGAAGAGGGATCAGCCTTGCGCCAGTGGTATCCTCTTCATTTGTCTGCCTCCTGTTAATTATTTAGATTCATCTTCAGAGAGGCTCCCTGTTGCCCAGTCAGGATCCACCTTCAATCTTTTGGGGTCCTTTCTTATGGCATCTTCCAGTGAGTCTCACCTAGGGTCACCTAATCAAACGGATCAGTTTAAAATATGCGGTGTGGCATTCGTGCTACCCAATCTCCTTCATCCCCCTCTCCTCCTCATACATAAAAGTGAATGTTAACTACCCCTTCTTCTCTCAATCTCACTGTCATCAATAATTCAGAGTGTTATTGAGAAACACTACCTGAACCCTGTATTGACAGAAATCCAAGCACTGTCATTCCCTCAAGGGCGTCATAATTGGATACCCCCCGAGGCTACTGCTGTGAAATGCAGGGCAAGGGGGGAAAGCAGAGTCAGTGTTGTTGTTTTCTATGTTTTGTGTGTATGTGTATGTGCGTGTGTGTACGTGCGTGCGTGTTTCTTTCTATTTTTACCTATCTATTTCAGGGACTTCAATCTGACCCAACAGCAGAAGTCAGCCGATGCACACACTGACTCTTATCGACTTAAGAACAATCCCTTGGGAATGTTTAGAGGTGGGTGGGAAATGCTTGGGTATCCTAACTTTAGAGGAAGGGATTGCAAAAGGAACCACAAGGAGACTTACTGAGGAGCTTTGGAAGGGGAATGATGCGATTTCATCAACTGCCAACGACCTTTATTTGCTATAATGGTGCATGGAAATTAAAGTCCAAGTTATGTAATCTTATGTCATGCAGCCCTACCATAAATCCATGCAAAATGCAAGTGAGGCAGCCAAAATTTCAGGAGAATTAAGTACATCAGTCTGGATGACATTTACATTGGAATAAGTAATATACCGTGAAAAGGTATTTCCCTAACACAGTTTTGAAACTAAACCTCAAAATACAATTTCAGAGTTCTCCCTGTAGTCTCAGCTATCATTAACATCTCAAAGTTAGTTGCAACTACACAAAGCGTCTGTATGCACACCATGGAAACATTACACCCCGGTTCCAATACCGTACATTGTCCTCTGCTCTGACAGTAAAACAATGGAGAAAGTAGCTGATATAAAGGAGAAATGAGCAGATATAATCTCCTGTCCCCAAACACTTTACAGACTATTGTACTGCCTGAGTCTGTCATCATTCCCGCAGAACTGCTGACCCCCTACAAGGACATGAAGAGAGGCACAAGCTAGCAAGATGTAGATGATATTAAAAGACTCCTGCTGGCAAGATTCAGCACGCTTGGTTTAATAGTCATATAAAGGGGTGAAAAACGGGAGGGAGAAGAGGTGAACAGATAGTACTCTCAGTGTTTATCCAGAAGATGACTCAGGATTCTCCAGTGGGTCTTTAATATTGCCAGGAGAGGGGCTTTCAGACTTCACCAACACTGAGAGGCCACTGTGAGTTTGGCCTCCAGGATACAGCAAAGTAGGGGGGTGAAGGCTTTGGCCATGTCTGCTGGTCTGCCTCCCTCGGGTGGAGAAACAAGCTCATGGGAAGGGAGGGACACAGAGCTAAGTGGAGTGTCTGCCTTCCTTTGATTAGATGTGGTTAGTGTGTGCGCGTGCACACGTATGTGCATGCCTGCTGCTGATATACCTAATCACACTACTCTGATTAGGCAGTGTGTATGGGGTTTCTGGGGGCTTGGCTTGGTAAGCCCTCATTCTGCTGCCAATGCAGAAGGCTGCAACCACCCAAAATAAACCCTGGGCAGCGCAAAGAAAACCTCATCCATCAGCAGCGCTGTGCCAAGCTGACTGAAAGGGCCACAATAATTAGACTCAATGCTAAGTTGTACAAAACAAAAACAACACACTGGCATTATAACTCACCTTGAAATATCAGTCTGAAGCTAATAATTATGCTAACACCACTTATACTAATGACAATAATTTTAGGCATTTTGCTGATGCTCTTATCTGTGAATGCCACAGCTGAATTAGTTTAAATCCCTTGATTGCCAACATAACAAGCAACAAACAGTAAGAAGTGCAAGAGTCAAAGTCATGGCTCCCTGACAACAGATGTAGCAAATACTATTACTACTACTACTACTACTACTATTATTATTATCATTATTATTATTAATAATAATAATAATGTTGCAAACATGTATATGTGTAAAATAAAGGAATGAGGCAAGAAGCACTTTACACATTTTCATTCATGTTTGCCTGATCTCATGACAAGACTCAGTCAGATCCCATAGAAGCACAGCCAATAGAAGAAATAAATGTATGAAAAACATGTTTGGTGTAACCTTTGCTATGCAGCCCTGAAGGGTGCTGCAGGACCACCTTTGTGACGGCTTCACGGTGGCTTTGTGTCCGTTCACGTGGTGGCGGACAAAAAGAGAGTGAGACTTCTCCATTAACACAGAGGCTCTTTGATCTCTATCTCCCCCGTGGTACCAATTAGCTTGCTGCACCGTTTGCATTTCAAACTCTTTGCTCTTCCTATTTTGAAAGACATCCTGCATGAATTATCAATCTACCGGAACTTTTATTCCCTCTCGATGAAAAGTGGATTATGAGTGGCAGAGCTCTAAAGTTTGGTTTCATTCAAACGAGAGAACTTTACAAGCATTGCAGGGATGAGATATCAGGTACCTAGCTTACCCCCCACCACAATCACTGCTGCCTTCACTCAGTGAACATCCTTTATTTCACTGTGATGTAATGGAGAGGCTTCCTGCTTATGGGTGTTAGTCTTGACAAAAGAATAGCTTGCAATTTCAAGTGTGCCAACACAGAGCTCCTACTCAAAAGATGAAACACAGGGAGACAGAGTAGTTGAGAATTGATCAAAGGAAGATAAATAGCTGTGAAGATCCTTCCATTGCCTTTATCCCTTGTTAGTAGAGGCAATCACACAGCCGTCACCCAGCAGATCCATCCCTGTCACATTACCCCAACGAGATTATAAGGAAGAGAAGAGGAGAAATGGCTACCAAGGGAATGTGTGACAAAAGTACATTTGGTGCATCTTCAGTCAGACAAGAACAAAAACAGCGAGCCTTGCTTTTATAAATGAATGATTTTGCAATCTGAGCGGTCGATGCTGATGAAGGGAAATATAAATCAAGGGTAAGAGTGAGGCTTCTCAGGGAGAGTGCCTCGCAGAGATAATGGCATCATCATGCCTGTGTGGTTCGCTGTTCCTGCGGAGATTAAACGCTTCATCATTGTCTTTGGGACAAACAGTCTCTGTACGTAGAGCATGCATCCAATTATCAAACGCCTTCTCCATTCAAACCCGACATTCGTGCGTCAGCTTCATCACATATCAGAAGCCCGAGGAGGAGAGATGAAAGAGAGGGGGGCGTTATCAGGACAGTCCTACCTTCCAGGGCAGTAGCCCACAGTGGCAGCTGACCTCACCGTTATTACCGCTGTCTCACACTGATGACATCATCCAGACGCATACTGAAAGGCCCAGAAGCTTTCAAGCTCCATTTATCTCATATTATTGCTATAACGACTCTATCTCGTCCAAGAAAAGTCAATGGCCATGGGCAAATCATACAATAGAAGGAGTAGCGTGGCTCTTCTCACCTCACCAAAGGCTAAGTTGTGTCAGTCTGAAGTAGTATCAAACACTGGCTGACTTGTTCTAACTGGCCTTGGGACATGGAGCAGAGGCAGGGGGAGAGGCAGTCACTCTAAATGAGGAAGAGGAGGAGGAGGATGAAGAGGGGAGGAACAACGTCTCACAGCTCACTGGTCTGGAATCAGCCAGACAATCAATTCCACCACTCAGTTTCAGGCTGACAGGTCTGGCATCAATGGCACCGAGCATCACAGGCAGCACCAAATTATCAACAGTGTCGAATTGCTGTGACAATGAGGCACACTAGCTAGATGAAGCAAATATGTACGATGATCCACGTCATACAACAGGATGCATTTGGGAAATAAAGTCTATTTAAATGGTTAATTTCAAAGCAATCTATCTCCTGAGTTGACAAAGTCAAGTCAATGAATTTGTTAGAAGGACAGTACTGGAATCTCCATGGGAACCAGACCCAATGACCAATCCAACAGATCTAACCCAAGCGGCCAAAACCACGGGTGAATTTTGAAGCCCATACTTAAGTGTGGGCAGCAGCAGTTCCTCTAATGTCCACTAGAGGCTGGCTCCAAAAAGACTCCAAACCGCCCAACTCCATGCAAGTCAATGGGACCACAACCCAACTTCTTGCTAAAAATATAGTCCATTTTTTCCCACAAGAGGTTATGGCCTCAAAAGCTAATTTCACTTCTTCTGTGTGTCCTTATGGCGATTTTCAAAATAATTGTGTCAGTAACGGGATATATAGATATAAAATGGGGTTGTTTTCCATGTAATTGACAGGTCGCATGTGCAGTGATTGACAAGTCGCCAATTATGGGCCAATAGTAGGCGGTGCTGCCAATAGTGGATTCCACCCTTTGGCTGCTCTGGCTCCAAAAAATATCAACATGGCAGCGACCGTAAACCTAATCTCCAGGCTTCAAATCGGCCCTTCAGAAACCAATGGGTGACATCACACTCACTAAGTCCATCTTTCATATCAAATCTATGATCTGACCCCATTCACTTTCTTTGAAGGTGGCATCAGACGCATCAATCATTGTCCTTCAGACAATGTGGCGCTTTAACTGTCTCGGCAGCACCGCAGAGTTGCTCCGTCCGAGTGTTGGTGTGCCTTGCGTGTCTCTAATGTGTCTGCGCTGTGTGTTAAAGCATGGCCCAGATCCCAGTTTAGATAATATAGCTTCTCTGGCACTTAAGGAGGATAAGCTCTTATCTCAGGCTAAATCCCCAACAGTCATTAGAGGCGCCACGGCCCGCTCAGAAGTCCATCTAATTAGGACTCAAATCATCTTCCCCTCCCTCAACATAAAGATCACTTCGATGGACACTGAGGATTATACTGGCATTGTATTAGGATGTCATTATTTCTAACATGTCAAGGGTGAGTGGTGAAATTTCCTGTGGAAGGCGGGAAGAGGCTATTGCTCATATAAATATCAATGAACAGACTTCCATTTTCAATTCTGCACAGTCCAGAGGATACAAAGCACTAGAGATGGTGCAGTGGTTAAAGCAAATCTGGAATCACACATACTCCTACTGGTCTAAAATACAATCCCACCATAAAATATAATCCCAGCATAACCTTTTTACCTAGGTCTTCCCTTCTTACCTGTGTCTCATCTTCTGCTTGCTGCTGCTCAGCTTTCCTACCATCACAATGAAGAAAAAAAAACCCCCACTAAGAGTCTAAAATGCCAACTTCCCTTTAGGGGAGAAAACATTAACAAATACTTTTACTGCCAAGTCCTTACTCTTACAGCTGCACCAGGCAACTTCGCATGTGGCTCCAAATGGCAGCGAGAAGTAGCCGTTTGAAAAAAATGAACTTCAATACCATGAATTCATGTAATGTGACCTCAGTAAACTGCACACAGCATGCTCCTCTTCACCAACCCGGCCGGTCTGTGATGCTTTATAGCAAAGGAAAACAAAGGGATGAGAGAGGCAAAAGATCTAATAATGGTCCAGCTTTCTTTGGACGGAGCGCTCGCTTCAGGAGACAGTTTGTATTTTGCTCTGAAGTTTCAATTTCTCTCTGCCAGTGGGTGGAGAAATGCGCATACCCAGCACCATAATTTCATTTGGGCATGTTGGGGAATCTAACGGTCCCAATTTAGGCTAATAAGATGGGTGTATTTTAAGATAAATCCTTGCCTAGTGCAGTTTTAAGTGGTCAACAGTGCACATACACAGAATACTGCTTAATGTCCATTATCAGATCTCTAATCGTTTGATATTCTCTGTTTTCCTGATAGATGCGTCTTCCATCGTGCAAACCTCCATATGTCTCCCCTCAAATAAAAACAGCACTTCATAGTGGTACATCAAAGCAGTGCATGTAGTATTCATCTGTCGACGCCGTTGGCATTCTGTGTTCCACTCATCTGCATTTGAGGTTTTCGAGACAGTAGCGGATCGCAGCAGACGCAAAGAGAATAAAAAAAGTTGGGAATAGACCAATTCACACAGGGAGGGCTGGAAAAAAAACAATGGACAGGAAGAAATAAGACAGGGGAGAAAAACAAAGGCTCTGTGTAGCCACCGACTCACCACTGCTTCCGATTCTCTTCTTCTCCTCCTCCTCCTCCTCCTCCTCCTCCTCCTCCTCTCTCTTTATTCTTCCACTAGGTTTGAGCAAGCGGCCGTAATAATGGGAGAGCAAGGGGACAAACAGGGCCATCTATAATGGGGCTAGATACTGGCGTGAGCGTACTGTTGAGCCTGGGCGGTGGTGTCATTAAGTGCGAGTGCGTGATAAATGCACTCTGCTTGTCGGATTTGAGATTCTCATTAGTCTGTGTTCAGGAAGGGACCCGGGGCCATTACTCTTGTGGCTGCCTTGACAAGAGGCTGAGTGTGTCGGTGTATGAGAGCAAGAGCCTGAGAGAGAGCGTGTGTGTGTGTGTGCTTCCATTTGGATGCTGCATATAGTATTTATATATATATATGTGTAGGCATTTCAAGTGATGTACCGCACCCTCTGGCGGCCATATTGGAGGTCCTCAGCTCTTGGGCAACAGCTGGTTGTGTTTGTAAACATACGACTTGGCCGACTCAACAGAATTCAATAGACATGGTTGCATTTTTGACTGGGAGCTGATCATTTTATCATTGAACCATCTGATCAATTTAGTGTTTAGATAATGTCAGCTTGTTAGCTAGCTAACGACAGTATCTGGTCAGCTAACCATCACTGTCTTGTTGTTAACATATCTGATTAGCACACTTTCTAATGAATCTAGCAGAAGCTAGCGTTAGTAGTGTCCGTTAGTCACAATTAACTTAACATTGTTTGCTTTGCTAAATTAGCCTGCTGGCTAATTTGCGAGCTAAAAATGACAAGAAACAGCTGTTTATTCAGGTTAACTGAGCCGACTCTTCTCAAGCTACATCTTGTGTTTTGCAGTAGAGACTAGGGCTAAAGACAAGTCAGTTTACTGGGTCACAGTCACCTACATTTAGAAAAATGAATCCTCCTCAGACTATTTACTTTTACTGAAAACATTATTGCATTGACCTACTCCCATACCATAACAATCTTTTCAGGTATCTCTGTTTTTCCAGCCCGGTTGTTATATTTAGCCGTAACTCTACTACAGCCAATTCTCCAGCGAACGTCCATGATGGCGCCAGCTGTGGCTGCTGAGAGATTTGCGATGCAAAGCCTCTATAGGATAAAAACATTGACACATATTGCGCAACATAAGGACTGTGTGAAAATGTGTTTGCAAGTCGTCTGTGTCGCACACTGACACAATGGAGTTTGATATTTTTAATGTGTGACAATGAAAGGATGCATATACCCAGGACACATATTCCTCCAGCCGTCGGCGCTACGTGTCAGCATGTCATGTCAGATTTTCAAAATGCTTCCTTTCAGCTACAGTAGGGATGCAGAGAGAGAGAGGGAGAGAGAGAGAGGGAGGGAGAGAGAGAGAGAGAGAGAGAGAGAGAGAGATCGCCGCCAGCCAGCCAGCCCGCCTGTGTCAGTAGCTATAACAGTCGTCTGGACGTCTGGCCCAATCAATACTCAGAGACAAGCATCTGCCCGGGTCTCCTGTTACTGTACCTCTCTCCTCACAGCCTCCTCTGACCGCTCTGCAGACAGCCGTGTGCTGCTGGTTCATATTGGCGGCAGGTCTTATCACAGAGCAACACAGGGAAATGTGATGCCACGTACGGCGGCCGCTGACACTTTAATTTGTCACCGGCGATAGGGTTTGTCAAACTATTCCTGGAGTTCATCAGCCACCTGGCCTTATTTGCTCAGTCCGCAGATGATTTTTTAGCCCTCTTGAGAAATACTCCCGAGCCGACACAATGACCTTGATGCTCAATCGCCGCATATTTTTCATTACGGAGGAGGCACAGTGGAGTGGCGGCCATGCTGTACTTCAATTCAAAACTATGCGCTGGGTACTGATGAACCTGGATGAGAGCTATAAAAATGATCCGCTCTCAACATTTGACACCATCGCTTACTTCAAAAAGAGGGGTGACACGACTGCTTAGGAGGCTGAAAGTATCTAGTAAGATGAAAGCGCACAAAAACACAAAAGACTAATTAAGAGGGAGCTACAAGCTTCTCCTTGGAATCGGTTTCTTTTGTGCAAGCCTACACAGATACATTAGACGGACACTCAGATAAACAGACAGGCAGATAAGCGGACAGATAGGTAGTTAGACAAACACTTCATTTCTGGAGGGGAATTTGTGGGGAATATCTGATGTATTACAGCACTGTCTTTCGGTTAGCTTTAGCAGATTTCTCAAAAACCTAAATAAAAAATGTAAAAGTCAATATAATAGGCAGAGACCAAATCACCAAAAATAGCTCTACGGTCTGGGAGGAAAGTTTTTCTAGGTTCAAATTGAGGGTCAAACTTCTTCCTGGGACTTTAGCTCTTAAATATTCAAAGCGTGAAAAGAATCACTGTATTTGCCACAGTGCAAGCTCTGTTGTGGGTATTTGTTTTTGAGTTAAAAATGTGTTTATCGCTCTAAATTTGATTGACTTAGCTGTTACGGGATGTGACAGCAAAACTTGAGTGTTAAATGCATTTTGAAGCTGCAGTTGATTTGTTTACATTAGTCGTGTTGGAAGCAAAACGGACCTACATTTAGAGCTGCAGATTATTTGCCATCAGTAGGTCTGAACCTTGCAAAAACCCTTGTGTATATACCCAAAGCTGATATACACAAGAAAATCCCGGATTTTGGAACGAGGTGGTGTAACTCAGGTTTCATTCTGAATCAAAACACCATGCTATCTTTCACTGGGATGTGCAATAGTGCAATGAGACAAATTACCTTCCATGTGAAAGCAACTGAGCGATGAAAGGCACTCTGCCTGAACTCTGAACCATGCGTGAGGAAGAACAGTTGCCATTTATCGTTTTATTGTTTGCTTATGCATGTGTTTGACAAACTATCATAGCATGAACCCCAGACCTATAAACACTTACTCCCTTAAATGTATACTGTTAAAGAGTGTGGCTCTTTTTGTGCCCTAAATTTTTAAACTGTGGGGCCTGGCGCCCGTCCAAATCAAAACAAATCTTTTTGTAAAGGAATTGCAGCAAAGACTCATATTTACTTTCACTAGAAACAGGGGGAGGACTTTAAAAAACTGTCAAAACATTCCATTTAGAGCGACCCCCGGGCACTGGGGTTCATAAAACCCCAAACTAGCAGCTGATGCCTCATAAAGCGGGGCTGCAGTTTTAAGTATGGGACTAACACTACCCAGAGATATCAACTGCCAATCAAAGAAGACTGGCATCTCCAGCCAGGTGCTGGTGTAGTTACATCCAAAATAACCATTTTGTCTCATGCCAATTTGTTATTCTGTGCAGCACTGGATGAAGTAATGTCTGACTGAAGAATTACATTAATCTCACCAGGCGATTAGATGTAAGTGTACGCTTAGAAATTGGACACATAGCATCCTTTATTGACTAACTGAATGCCAATTTAAAAAAAAAAATTGGCAATGGCAGCTCCAATGACTGTTCCATTGTATCACATTTATCAACTAAAACTGGCGGTGTTCAGGAACGAGCCATTTTTCATCTGCAGGAATCGGACATTTGGAGGTTCACTTTAATCTTGGTGATTTCATTTCCGAGCTTCTCTCAGTGATTTGGTGCTGCAGATGTCTTCTCTCTGCGCTTAAGCTCTATGGCCATATGCTCCCGCCGCCCTGACCGTGACACAGAGGCTTTTTAATCAGCGCTCTCAATGACGGAGCACATTCTGTCCTTAAACCCGAAGCTTTGAGCCTCGCTCGAGCTGATATGTCTCTCATTCTCCGAGCCTTTTGGCCGCAGCCGGGCCTGAGATCGCTGCAATCTATTGCCATCTTGCAAAAAAATTCACTTCATAACTGTGTGGCTTTCTAATCCATTTGAGCTGGCTGGTTCCTGATACCGTCTACAACACTATTTCCTTTCCTCAGAGTGCACTTAGAAGAATCAAACCTTTCATTCGATGAAATTGTCCCCGTCAGCCTCACTCAAAACGGTTCCTGGATAAGCCCAGTTTGAGCCGAGTCTAGCACAGTGGAAACGGAGCAGGATACCCGGGAAAAAGTTTAAGCACCTGGATCGGCCTACGGTGGAAACGGAGCTAATTTAATATCACATACGACGTGTGGTCACTCCTTTCACATTATGCTCAGAAGCTAATTGGTGACGAGAAAGAAGAGATCATCAGAGTCGACCAATTATGTCATAAAAAAACACCATTTCACCTTGGCGAGTGTGTGCAGGGGGGCAATGTCAAGATGACAAGTGCAAACAGCCAACAGCTAAAAATGGAGATTCTATTCAATCTCAAGCAGCTATTTTGGACGCCAGCCAACTGTCCGACTAGATCAATTTTAATTTGCTCAGGAGTTATCTGAAGGGTGAAAGTGACAGAACTTTAATGGGCAAATATGAACTTTATGATAATTGAATTAATTTTGGTTTTGCCCTCAAAGTAAACATTATTCAATAGCATAGAACATTACCATAAATTAAGTTTAATTCCAGACAAACTCTAAAATAGATTCAATATTCTTTGACCTTATAGTGTTGTTTAAGACAAAAATATATTCAACTGTTGACCCTCCGCTCATTTGAATTGCAATTATAAACAGCCTTGAGACAGCATTGGAGGGTTTCTTGACTTTCACCGCAACTTCCAAGAGATCTCGCCCTCATTATCTAAATTAGCTAAATGCTTTAAACCTGAGAGCGGGCATGAAATCACCTAGGGAGGAGAGGAATCGGGGTAAAGTAAAAAAAAACACCAAACCACAACACCCGAATCCCGTCCCCTGACTCTGACGTCTCCATCCAGCCGTCAACTGTGTGCATTTAGGCAGCATGGCATGCAGCGGGTTTCAGCCGCGTCTGCTGACATCGTCGAAGCTGTTATGCACTTTTAGAGGCATTTCTTTCCCCATTATGGCAAGATGATTTATTTAAACTGCAGCTTTCGTTTTGCACTCAAATGTTCTGGGAGTTTTTTTTCTCTATGAATATGGCAAATGAAAACACTAGTCCTAGTTATGGGGGAGTGAGGACTGCAGATTGTTTGTGCTGACAGTGGAAGAGCTGTTATCACAAAGGGAGTGCTGTTTTTCTCCTCACAGCTTGCCGGCTGTCTGTGTGTGTGTACGCATTTGTGTGTGTTCCTGTAACAAACTGGCTCCTGTCCAACATCTTGGAGTGTCTAATAGTGTGTGGACATCCCATAAAACATCCCATGCTGTGTGCGGTTCATATTTTTTTTTTCTCGGTCTGAGCTGGCTAGTTTAACTAGCCCCGAGAAGTTGCATCACTTCGACTTTCCCATGTGAGGATTATTAGCCGCTGATAAACATGAACCTCAGCAGAAAGTTCCTCTGAAGTCTACACATTAGGCTGAGAGGCATGTTTCAGAGGAAAAGTCAATATAGTTCATTGGTGTTATAAAGCTCATTAACGCCACTGCTGAATAACAGCTCGAACACAGATCAATAAAATAGTTCTCTTAATTTCTTGAGAGAAAAACCTGCAAGGGGGGGGGTCAACTATTCGGAAACTTTGCTCTTCTATTTTTTCAACACCATGTATCTTCCATGTTCTCTGGTGGCAGGAGGTGCTGGGGGAGCATCACAACTCCTACGCAGATGAGTCCACAGATGCCGGTTAGGAGGGTGGTTTTGGAGGGGTGGGGGGGTTGGGGGGTGCACCACATCTGCCGATCGATATCCCCGGCTCAGTGCTTGTGGGTTCACTGAATATTAAAAGGCACCGTGGGAAAGTTATCTTGTCACGTTCCAGGTGAGGTGAGCTAAAGCCAGCAATTAAACCGTGCTCCCGCCCACAGCGTTCACACGGGCTTTAATGAAAAGAAAATCTGATCTATTAAAGGTGAAAACTGATTTCAAGTCCGGGTGTTGGGCTTGTGAGGACTTTACTAATTTGTTAGGCAAACACCTCAGCCTGCTGTGCCGGGCAATTTGTAATTTTGCACTTAAAGCTGCACTAGAAAACTTTGCAACTTAGCACTCAGAAATCATGAAATGTGATGTTGGTAAATGTCACACAGCTCGCTCATGTTTACCAACCGGCCGGTCTGTGATGCTTTATACCGAAGGAAACCAAAGAGACGAGAGAGGAAAAGATCTAACGCTGCTGAGTCCAGCTTTCTCTGCTGCTGTTTAGGAGACAGTTTGGATTTCACTCTGAAGTTTCAATTCATCACTTCCTGTGGGCGGCAAAGTGACCGTTCCCAACAGCAGAATATAATTTGGGCAAATACGGCGAACCTAGGGGTTTCAATTAGCAGGGATGAGACACTCTTCTCTGTTGCAGCCTCACTTTGTGATTCAGGCTAAGACGGGTGTATTTTTACATAAACATCTTGCCTAATGCAGCTTTAAAAAAAAACACCCGATTGGCAAAATTTTCACATCCCCAGGACATAACCTAATGAGCAATGCCAGTCCTGGCAGACAAACTATGATCTTACCAGAAGTCATGTTAGAATGAAAAATCCCCCTGGGGATTTTAATCAAGCTGTAGCAGAGCCTCATGGGTAAACACTGTGAAGATGGCAGCTCTGTAAATAGCACAGCCTGGTTCCTGACATGTACAGTACCGCGCTGCTTGGTATGCTCCTCTATAGTATGTTCCTCTATGTTGAGGCCGTACCATTAGTCTGAGCTCTGCCTCTCTGTCAAAATCCCTCAGCATCCCGTCGCCTCTCCTCCAAGCGGAGCCGAGCGGAGAGCCTCTGACAGTTTGCGAGCGCCTCCGCTGCACACATCATTGATACTAATGGGGAGGGAAAGCCGGTGTACGGTGGCATGTGTGTCAGAGTTCGCTGGTGTGTGTGTGTGTGTGTGTGTTTGTGTGTGGTGGGGGGTACGCGAGTCAGGATTACACAAGTGGAGCATGTGTGGCTGCTCTGCGGCAGCGAGATCAATTCATGTCACTGCTGCAAACGGCGTGACAACCAGTCTCCTCCCCGTCACCATCTGCCTCCTCTGTGCCAATTTGTCACAGCACATCCAAGTGTGGCCATGCCCTCATTTAACATTGAGCAAGAGGACGACTCCGGGAAGAAAAGGAGGAAGAAAAGGAAGGAAGGAGAAAATAAGGGCAGTGAGAAGGACTAGAAGCCTAGAAGGGAAGAGTGAGAGGGCAAGTGGAGTTCAACACAGAGGGCAAAGACAACGTGGTGGAGAAGTTTATACACGGGGCGTCCTGCTGGAGAAGCATCCTCCTCTCTCTCTCCCAGTCATTCCTGTCTCTCTCTACGGTGAACTTTCAAGTAAAAAAGGCAGACATGCCAAAAAATAATCTTTAAAAAAAAAAATTATAAGTCCTGAGACATCTGCGTTCTCAGTGTGGCACTGGTTTGGATTAATGTTGCCTTACTGTGGTAGCTGGAAAGACAGGTGCTAAAACTAGGCTCCTGCAGAGAGGTGGTGGGGTGCGGGGCGGGGTTAATGTATAATTGAAAACTGGGAAAAAAATAAAATAAAAAATGAAAGTTCACGTTCAATCAGGAACCTCTCAACTATATCCGCAGGAATGCATATTGAGCAAGCTTTTAATTCTGAAAACTGGAATATAAAAACTCTCAGGTCGATATCAATCAGGTTATGCACGGATGAGGGATGTGTAGCTTTTAGCTCGGTGCTTTCGCCTGCCAAGTTGTGTAAATTAGGCCGGAGGGCAGGATTTCCAACTTTCTGATGTTCTTGGACTTGTAGTGTACACCGCAAAGTTTTTCAGCAAAGCATGTGAGATATGAACAAACGTCCATACATCCAAACTAATGCTTCACACTGCCTATATTGTCAAGCGAGTGGGTGACAAGATATGAAAGCAATGCCAGTCAGTCTCTTTCTGCCTCTGTCTCTCTCTCTCTAACAGTTTTGGCATGACAATTCCTCTATTCAGCTCAGCGGTCTGATCATGTTTCACGCCTATGCACCCACATTGACTGCTGCTCTCCCCCCCCCCTCTCCCCTTTGATACGTCTTTGTGTCATCAATAATGACAGGCAGAAAATGTCCGTCCACATCGGGACCCTCATGCCGCCACGGTGCCAGCGGCCCAGCTCAACACAACACCTAGCTCCGGTGTATTCTTTACACCCGACCTTCACGCCGAACTCTCGTGTATTGTTCCCCTGCTGTCAGTGGGCAGCAATGCAAGTTGTGGGGTTTGTATTCACTTTGACTGACACACAATGCTCCACAAAGGTCCCGTGTCGCATGTATACACGGCCAGCCAAAAGAGGGATCACAGTACAATGGCGGCGCTTTGAAAGGGGGTTATGAATAGAGAGGTGTTCCAACGCGAGCCCTCGCACTGTCAAATCACCGCAAATAAGAGCTCAGGGCTCCTGCGGACAAAACCCCCACTAGACCCAGAAAAACAACAGTGTTTTTGTTACATAAAACATTTCAAAGTGTTTATTGGTCTACCTGGGTGGGTTAGGTAAAGCTTTGATTGAAAGCTCTCAAGAGCCTTTTTGCCACTTTGGAAAAGCACTTCAAAATCATGACCAGCGCAGGCTTACACAATCAGCGATGGGTGAAATACGGAAAGGCCATTAACAGGAACACGGCTCTCTCGCCATGATCATCCATTACTGTGGCCAATTTGAGCTTCGCAGGGTGTGAACTTCAAATTATAGCCCAAAAATGTAATGTGTCAGGATTCTCTTGATTCACCTTGATGACCCAGAGTTGGGTGGATATTCTTGGTATAAAGTACAATGTAGAAGTTTATAGCTAGGTAACTCAACTTAGGAAGAACGCTGGGTTATGATTACCAGTTAGAGTTTCAATTTTAAAACGATACTACGACAAAAATGAAAACAACACAAAGGCTAGCCTAAAAATTACACAAAATAACTTTAAATTGTTTAAAATGCGATACAATTTTCTTTCAGATTTTTTTCGCCAAATAGCCACTGATAGTTCTGGGGAACAAAAACTGCAAAAAGTTTTCTATAGGACCTATTTTGCTGACACACAAGTTCCCCTGCTCTCAAATGCTAACATCATCGTCATCTGGCCATGTTTGGTAAAATGTGGTAAAATGTTAAGGCAAACTTAACGATTGTAAATAATCAAGTTTTTACAAGAGTTTAGAGTGGTTATGATTGTGAATTTTATGCAAACTGGCATATAAATTACATAAAACACATCAAAATAGAGTACCGGATTTGTAAAAAGTCAAGTAGACTACTATTGCTCAAATTAATCGCCACTGATTTTGTTTGTTTTTTCAGTATTGGTACTCCGTGCATCATGAGTACAAGCATTTTTGGAGAATATTGTATAGATAGATTACTGGACATTGATTGTTTTTATCAATCACAAATACCAGAAGCAATCTGACAGTGTTTTGAGATTCTCTATTGATTCCTGAAGGAGAAATGAGCTTTGATTTTTGGTTTTCCACACTCCACAGATCAAAGCTGCAGAACAGCTGGAGCTCATAGCTTTCAAGGTGAGAAATAAGAATTAAAACAGAACTTACAGTCAGGTTTTGTCACGTCCGACGCTCCACCTGATCTTTAGCTCCTCCCACTTCTCTCAGTAGACGACCTCAGCAGGGGGGAGGAGGGGGGTGTAGGAGGCGGGGCTTTGAAGATGGGGTTGGGGGGGGGGGGGGGTGAAAACCCCCTTTGAGGCTCTCCCTCCGAAAAGTTCAGCAATCTTCAACAAACTTCCTGTGAGAGCAAACAAAGAAATCCTGAGTGCGGATAACAACAGGAGGGGAACAGCTGCACTGCAAACACACTGCTGAATAACCTCAGGGGTTTTTTTTCTTCTTCTTTCGGTTAAACGGGGCCGCTGACCCATGACTGAGGAAGAACACGGAGAGGAGGCTCTATGTCCTCTTAGCGTAATCTCCTCAGTCGCTCGGCTGTCATAACATCACGGCTAACACAAGCGGAGAAGCCGTAAATAGAGCCAGATGTGCCGGGCTCGGGCTGCAGGCTGGAGAGGGCGATGATGGGAGAGGAGCCAAGGAGCTTTCAGACTCTGGGAGAAGACAACACGACGCACAAATCTTTTTTTCCTTCTGTAATATTAGGGCTGTTAAATATTTATATTATTTTCTTCTTCATTTTCTTTGATTTTTACATATTTGTATAAGTTTAAAAAGCACACCTAAGACGCCCATCTAACAGTGTGCAGGTATGTACACATGTGCATGCGAAAGTGTGTGTGCAAGTCTATGCATATTGACTCCAAATATAGAAAGCCGAAGTTCATGTTTATTCAGCTCCCATATCCAGACCTCCACCCACAGGCTCTTCGTGTCTATATACCAAGTGTCAGCTATCTTACTGTAGACCAAATACACCTAGTGGCTTAACATGCCTACGCTTACGCTACACAGCGTGGGCACTCCATCCAAAAATTGTTTTCATAACCAACAATATGGAGGAATTGTTCTGCAGAGTAGCAGGACTACTTTACCTCAGGTTGTTTGTTGCAGAGTAAACAAAGCAGGAACCTTGTTACTTTTGTTCGTTGGGAACTTTTTACTTTTCTTTTTGGACTCTCCTGAACTTTTAAACTTTCTCATTCCCCTGAAGCGAGTCTCCGCTCTCCAGAGGCTCGTTCTCGCTGCACAGCGGGGGGTTAAGCCAGCGCCGCTCTGTCATCGCCTCACCTCACCGACTGTACTGTCATCGCTTAACCACCCGGCCCAAAGAAAAACCACAGTCACACCGATGAGAATACATGACAAATGAACTTCCCGACAATCCATTCTTGCAAGTTCAGCACCCTCTCCCCCCCTCCCCCTCCAAACACACCCCCTCCCAGGTTGTCTCTAATGACCGGTGGTGACTAATGGCAAGTGGTCAATGGATTTTCTGCCACCAAGCTCACTCCCACCACACACACATATACTTTTTCACCTACACCCCCACACACCTATAGACTCCAGGGGGGAAGAGGTCGTGACCGCAGAGCGATTCCTCACATCCTTAGCCATGGATAAAGTATGTCCAGCTCACTGACTCACCCGCACAGCAGAGAGCAGATGAGTCGCATTGCTTTCCCAATCCCTCCTGAATGAGGCAGCTGACTGCAGCTGCTGTGAGCTCAGCGCCGCCGCCGGCTCCCCTCGCGGCCTCACGAAGCCAGCGAAGGGCTGTAAACGCTTAACGACCCCAGCGCTCTGCATATTAATTAGACCAGTGTGGGTGCCTTGGCACGCCGGCTTATGGTGACTTAACCTGTGTGGTGTAAGGGAGAGGGTGGTGGTGGTGGTGGGTGGGGGGGGGCTTCAGTGAGAACACATGGCTGATTGGTGGAAAGGTTATGGCCGCCGTGCCAAATGACACCAGGTCTCAGTCATGGGAAATGGCCTGGTGGAGTAAAGCGAGTGATGTCACCTCTAAAAACGTATTAAAAGAGACCGCCAGGCTCCATTACACACATCCTCTTCCACCTTCCCATACTTAGGACTTGCTGGTCGCATTATGGCAGGACGCAGCCATTTTTATGTCAAAAAAAAAAAAAAAACACCATCACCAAATGTCCTGACAGCATGTTCTCAAAAACAACAACAACAACGCTGGATAACTAACATGATTAGCAGCCGCTGGCAGAGAGGTTGGCTGAATTAGGGTCAGCAGATTCAGTTAAAGGGCACACAATGCGGCCTGTGTCTGGCGGATGGAGAGGCTAACAGCTAGCCATGAGCAAAGGGGTTTTGTTGTTTTGCTCAGTTGTTTTTTTTCCTGTCCTGCACGGAGTAACAATATCGATTTCAGTGAATGAGATCAGCTGGTGGGGTTGTTATCAAGCTCCATAGCCTCAACTGCTGCGGCTATTAGACTGGGTGCTCATATAACGCCTGGAAGATGAAGGATAATGTAGCCGTGATTGTTTCATTGCCACACAGCTATCATTGTGGCCCAGTTTAAGTGGCGTCCTATAATTTCTAATCTCATTTTCTAGAAATAGTCCCACAGAGAGCCCCCCTTATCCTGCCATAATAGTTTTGAGGTGAGCCCCATTAACCAAATGAGCTTTTCCGAGCACAACATTCCCATTAACACCACTCGCCATCCCTCATCTCCCTCACACACCTCCTCTGGCTTCCCTGCAGACCCCCACACACCACCAGCTCAACATCTCCATTTTCACAAGTTTGCCTCCGCTCAAACCTCCCGTGAGCGAATTTGGTGTAATCCTTCCCTCGCCCAAATCGCCCTCAAGTCTTCTAAACAGATTCATTTCACACCCCGTTCCTACACTCCCTCTCCATCGCTTACATCGTTCCCCCCCCCCTGGATATTTCCCAGTAGGCCCTGCAGTGATCGCTGGGCTGTGGTGGTGATCAATGGCCCCTGGCCGCAGGCGTTGGGGGGGCTCCGGGCTCCTGGAATGGAGGTATTAATAATGCAAGGTCCAGGCCTGTCATATCCTCCATTAGCACGGAGGAGGCGGGAGGCCCAACGGCTGATTGATTACTAATTAGATTAATTGCCGTCTTTTAGAAAGGGAGGAGAATGTAATAGACTGGAGGCTTGACAACTGCGAGGGTAGAGAAGCCCGGCCTGCTGAAAAATGTCCGCTGGGTAGAGGACGCTGTTGCCAGAAGAGGTTTATAGATTAGGAACGCTTGTTTCCTTTCTTCGATGAATGTGCGATTTGGGAGAGGAGCCTGGGTCTGTTTAAGAGTAATCAACACAAATTCAATCAAAAGTTGGCGGCTTATTGCTTGAAAGAATCGTGTAAGACATTGATCAAGTCTCTGCAGGCCGTTACCTACAATGCACCTGAGTACACCAAAAGAAAACAACTTAAATTTATTAACCACCCTGATTACTGAAGAAGACAAGATGTTATTTGAAGTTTTCATTTCAGACCATTTCCTCCTCCCATTTCTGCAGATGTGTCTTGTTAGCCGTCGCTATCTGGAAAACACGACATGATAAGGGCCAATCTCCAGATGTAGTGTAATGTGTGTAATGATAGTGTTGTTCAACAGAGCCATTTGCTAAAGGGAGCAGAGGTGTGTGGAGATTGAGTTCCACTTAATCTGCCTGCCGTCCTTTAGAGATAAAGCTAATAAACCGCATCAAAGCTGTGGCACACAGATTTGAGTCTGGGGGGAAAAGAAGAACTTCTCAAGGTGAGGCTGCTAAATGAACGGGGGAAATATATATTCATCAGCATCTTTTCTTCCACACAATCTGATTCTTGATGACTTCTAAAATGTTGCCGTCTACTTCCACTACAGTCACATATGCAGATTAACGTATCACCTCAGGTTAGACTGATATATTGGTTTTGCCAATGTACCGGGCTGATATTCACCTTTAATTAAAAATCAGCCAGTCAGCGTCATCCCCCTGATATGATGGATATGATGCAGTTTGATTGATTACATATTTATTGTATAATTGATCAGTACTAAACTGGTTGTCTAGGCCTTTTACTGAATTCATTCCAATTATTATCCTGGGTTTCCATGGAACATTTTAGTGTCTCATGGTCTAAATGCGGCTTTTCCAATAATAATTTCCGCTAATAATATAATTCCTGGACAAAACTTATGCCTAATACTTCTGGCACGAAAAATGGTCAAGTTATTAAAGATATTGAATATCGGCACAAAATATCAGCAGTTTCAGTCCAAAGATATCGGCATAGGCCTTAAAAACCTGTATTGGTCAAACCTTAGTATCAACGTCACTGATGCATTTATGCAAAAATGTAAATCATATGTTACTATTGAGGACAAGTGGCTAGGCTGGCATGCATGTGTGAGTTTCTAGTGTCTAATTGTTGTGTGGCACACTGGTACGGCCACACTCATTACACACGCCTACACTCAACATAAATAGCCTCACACTTCTGAGGGGATAATGCCTTCCAAATAGGGAGCTGCATGTATGTGTCTCTCGCTCTGCCTCCTTCTGCACCAAGAGACCACGGCGAGTCGTATCCTGCTCCGCCGGTTCACGCCAACCTCGGGGGAGAAGAGTCCCAGCATGCAACGGTACGTTCGGCGCGATCGCTGCGGCGTTTGCAACTTAGGGAAAAAACGATTTATTTTAGAGGACGCCGGTAGACGAGACGCAAAAATTACAAAGAAAGCTTAATATGCCGCAATGCAGTCCGTCGTCCGTATCCGTCTCCCAACTCTGACATAATGATGCCATCAGTAATGGGAGCCGGGCTGCCAGCGACGCGCTCTGCAGAGGGGCTTCTCCAGCGCGAGGCCCGCTTTTCAGGGCCTCTGTCTCTGACATGAATCATAAGGAGACCGGTCCTTATCAGTGTTTTCGACAGCGAGAGGGGTCATTAAGCTTTCTTGTCACAAATGAGCTCTTCGGGGGCTGTCAGGATGAAGTGGAATATTAGACCTATTAATTATTCTGCTCTGTCATCCTGCTCAGAGGCAGTCCTGAATCTGTCCACCTCTTATCTAACCAAGCTCATCGCCGCTCTACTGTCAAAATGTCTCAAGATGGCGGCTTGTTGGACCGCCATCAATGGGATCTATCGGCAAATCCCACAGGACAATGTATACAGACATCTGACACGGTCATCCAGCATTCACAAGCTGTCAAGTGTCGCTGTTGACTTTTTGATGCTGTTAGGGTTGTGATGAGGAACGGAAAATAAAGGCAAACGGAATCCCTGCTCTTTTGCTGCATTCATGTCACGTGGAAAAACGGTAAATATGAGCTTCCTACTTGAAAATGCAGTTCACCTCAGCTGATAAACTGGGGAACTCGGGTCCCAATTTCTCTGACTTCCTGAATTCTGACATCACCAACAAGGAAATGCCTGTACTCCAGTGTAGTTAATGGCAAATTCATGTCAAACAAAACAAATAAAGTCAATGATTTTCATCACAGAACTCATTCTGTGATCACAACTCTTAAAAATACCACTGCAGGACACAAGTACTTCCTGGATTTTGTGGTTGATACGGCAAAACATGAACTCCAGTGCAGAGTTTGTGTTGAATGTGTTGAGTGTAAAAAAGCAGACCATAAATAAGTCTACAGAAAATATCAATAATAGTGTTTGAAAGCTTCAAACACATGAACACCTCCAAATCATTGCCTTTAACCATCGAGTTGTTCCTAAGTTTGGATGCAACTAGGGCTGGGCGATATTGACAAAATCAAAATATTTTTGACCCGATACCTCGATATCGATAATGTGACGATATTTTGGGGATGGCTATTGGTGCTTTCAGAAGGTATTTGCACATGAGAAAATTGTGAGAAGCATTAGTAGGCTAATGTGGATATGATGGCGAAGCAGGTAGAGGCACTCACTGTTCATTGCCCTGCCTGGTTAAATAAAATATATAAAATAAAATGTTCGTTTCACTCAGCTAGAACAGTCAAATAAGTTCAGAACATTTTATGAGTGTAAAAGATAACTGTAACACAGCCTTTAAGAGCAGGAAAAGACAACATTTAAGCGGTATCACAATATTACGATAACCAAAATCCCGGAGGATCTCTAGTGTGAGATCGGCCAGCTTTAGACGCTTCCATCTTTAGCACCAGGTCCATCTGGGCTATATTATCAGAACAAAGATGCAGAGGCAACAGTATCGAGGCAATGCAACATCTCACACATCAATTTTGCAAAGCTACACTTCCATGCCTGTGTGAAATGCGTGTGCAGGACGAGTTCCTCCTTCAGAAGTAAGTTTCTCTTTCTCTGTCTGCCTTCAGTTCAGTCTTCCCATGCTCTGCACCTGCTCCCTCCAGCCCCCCCCCCCCCCTCCTTTCCTCCAGCTCTGCTCCCTCTCCTTTCTCCTTTCCTGAGCTCACGGCTGCCCCCCCCCCGCCACCTCCTCCTCCGGGCCCCTGTGGCTCGCTGCAGTGATGACACGCTGCGCTAATTGAAAGCGACCCTGACTCGTCCTTTTTGCGAGCCGCTCCTGGCTGATGCCCCGTTGTTTTTCCCTCCGCTGGCGGTTGACAACTGGCCTTTCGGCTGCGGCGCTCTGCGGTGCGAACTCTGACCTCACCGCGCCGGCCTCTCGCCCGTCTCCCCCAGCAGACATTATACCACGGCCAAACCCACACAGAGGAGTAGAGACTGCAGACTTGCACTTTTTTTTTTTTCCTTGTGCAGCCTGGCTCAGAGGTGCAACACAGTTCGCCTAAATTGTTCTGGTGAGAATTGCTCCTGAATAAATGAAGGCAGTCCGCTAGATGTAACAAAGCTGCTTTTTGTTGCGCTCTTACATTCAACTAAAAATGATGCATAATATTGCTTCCACACTAAACAGAGGTTTACAATTTGAAATTCAATGAAGATGTAAACAATTGCGAGCCGTCTTTCCTCAAACGCACGCCGCAAACTCTGAAGGACAAAAGCACAAACGCTAACCTAATAGATGAGCTACAGCTGCAGCACAGACAACATGATTAGATTTCCCGGCTCGTGCTTAATTCCTTTATCAAAAAGCAGTGATATTCCACTAAAACAAAAACGCATCTACCTGCAGTGTTTCCAACAGAGGTGGGCTGCTCTTATCACCCTTACTGAACAGGACCGGGACCCATAATGTAATAGCCTAGCAGCGCGCTCATAAATCACCTGGAGAGGCTGCATGCCACATGCACTGACACTCCCAATCTGCCAACCTGTGTCTTTATTAAAGAGCACATTATACTGAAAAGCGCCTTCCTTCCCGCAGCCGCTCTCCTATAACCTCCTGAAATCATACATTTATGCACGCAAATACATTCCTCTGTGGGCACAAATAAATTTATGTGTGTGTGTGTGTGTGTGTGTGTGTGAGTGAGTGAGTGAGTGAGTGAGTGAGTGAGTGAGAGAGAGAGAGAGTGTGAGAGAGAGAGAGAGACAAAGGGAAAGAGAGAGACATATACATAGACAGAGAAAGAGAGAAAGACAGAGAGAAAGAGACAGAAAGAGAGAGAGACACAGAGAGAGAGAGAGAGAGAGAGAGAGAGAGACAAAGGGAAAGAGAGAGGCATACACAGACAGAGAGAAAGAGACAGAGAAAGAGACAGAAAGAGAGAGAAAGACAGAGAGAGAGAGAGAGACAAAGGGAAAGAGAGAGGCATACACATAGACAGAGAGAGAGAGAAAGAGACAGAGAAAGACAGAGAGAAAGAGACAGAAAGAGAGAGACACAGAGAGAGAGAGAGAGAGACAAAGGGAAAGAGAGAGACATACACAGACAGAGAGAAAGAGACAGAGAAAGAGACAGAAAGAGAGAGAGAGAAAGACAGAGAGAGAGAGAGAGAGAGAGAGAGAGAGAGAGAGCGGCGTTGCTTTCATATCTTGTCACCCACCCTCTTCACAATTACAGCAATTGTCTCCCTCCCACTGTGAGTGACGCATCAATTTGGATGTATGAATGTCTATTCATATCACACTTGCTTTATTGAAATTCTTTGTTGTGTACACCGTTTGTCCAAGAACATCTGTGTATGTATGTGTGTGTGTGTGTGTGTGTGTGTATTCTGCTTTGTTTGTGTGTCTGCTGTATTTGTTTGTGTCTGTCCAGTCACTCTGACAGCTAAATTGGAAAATGTCAAATGTAAACATCGTGTGAGTTGACAAAGAAATAGCGACGATGCAGAGAAGTGCCATCAGTTTGAGCTCTATATGTTGAGAGAGAGGAGACACGGAGCCCTTCAACACCCTCTGGATCAACTATCTGTCTTTAAGCCCCTCCCTCCTCTCAGCTGCTACTGCCCAGGTTCCCTCGAGCGAATGTGTGAACCATGGGCGTTGCCGAGAGTGCATGTTTTAATTTGATTTTGGATTTTCTTTTAGCCTGAGGGCCGATCTTCCAAGAGCCAACACATTAAAAGCACTTATACATATACAACACCAACAGAGAGAGAGAAAGAGAGAGAGACAGAGAGCAAGAAAGAAAAAAAATAAACATAGCAACAGAAAGCAATAATGAAAAGACAATGTTAATGACATGATTTTTATGGTCCTGTAGAGCAGTGGTTCTCAACGCGGGGTCCGGGGACCACCAGGGATCCTTGAGGGGGTTCCAGGGGGTCCCCAGCAAATTGATCTATTGTCAAACTTCACCATTATTTCATTTACAAGAACACAATTAGAGAGTGTATTAGAATGACTGTTTTGATCATAGTTTCTGTTATCTCTCTACCTACAATACAGATAGTCATGGGATTCTGGACAAAATCATATCTGACAATAAAAATATTCTCAGATTCGGATTCGAGACAAAATCTCACCAAATGGGGGTCTGTAGCTCTAATGTGGACTAAATTAGGGGTCCATGATATGAACAAGGTTGAGAATCACTGCTGTAGATGAATGTCTGTCTTCCCATTTCAGTGTTTATCCTTGTATTAATAGAGCGGTTGTGTCCTATAGGGATTAGTCTGCAATACATATTTATGGGTCTATTAGATCTTAGAATTTTTTCTAATAACATAAATGATTGTTGCTTAACTGCACTCTCAACTCTAGGCTCTTTCACTTCTCTTTACTTACCTGGATAAGGTTAAGACAAAAAAGTAAAAGTGATCCGACTTCAGACAGACAACACACTTCGGAAAGCCACAATACAGAAAAAATAATGAACGAGGCCTCAGAGATACACAGTATGTGCTCATCTTATATTTTCTTACATACTTTACACTCATACTGAATCACACTGTGATGCTGTTAGTGCACAATGGCTCTAGTCATTCATTAGAGCCTGAAGAACTTTAATTTCCAACTTCTCCAGGGTTACGGTTCTCAAAATAAAACATCTGATATATGCATCTCAGAATATAAACTCGATATACATGAGAAGAAGAAAAAAAACTTCCTTTGAACCCAAATGCATTGCCTGCAGTGCTCACTGAGTTATATAGGACAAGGAAAATCAGCAAGCCTTCAAACATCTACAGCATGTTGTCATCTTACATTTTTTTCTGTCAGTGTTTGAAGTTAGAAGGTCAGCTTTTACATTCTTTGCTGATAGTGGATTTAATTACAGATTCCTGTAATCACCGTGTTATTGTCAGCGTACCATGGCTCTACACAGCCTAAAGAAACTTCTCAAAAAACAAAAGCATATGGATATGTACACTTGATATACAAGGGAAGCACAAACCCTCTTGAAGAATCAGCGAAGTGTTTAAATCTAGTTGTAAAATCACTGTCTGCTCTCTGAGCTATACGAGTATTTGTGCCAACTAAATGCGACTAAAAATTCAGCAGGCTGCCAACGTGCTCTCAACCAAAATCATGCAAATCATGAACAGGGAAAACACTAAATCCCTTTTTCCCCCCGAATTCTTGCACACACACACACACACACACACACACACAAGATGTACCCGCCCCTCGGTAAACACCAGCGGCACAACACGACCTGCACAGCAAGCCTCGCTGCCGAGAGACAGCAATGTAAACAAGTCACACACTCTCAAAATAGAAATTGTTATACTGTAGAAATACAACGCGGAGGATGGGGATGGGACAAAGACACGAGTCAGGACGGTTCTTTTGGGGGGGTTTTCTTCTCCAAACTCCTGCGGCTGTAATCTGGCCGGTGGGAGCGGACCAAGGAAAACTTCCTCGCCCACACAGCTGCTGATGTAGATCTCTGCAGCTCAAACTGTCCCAATTCTGATTTGTTGTTTATGCACATGTGACTCAGGCCGGGGCGATACTGACAAAATCAAATATCATGATATTGTAGACCGAATACTTCGATATCGATAATGTGACGATACTTTAGGGGATGAGTATTCGTGCTTTCGTGAGATATTTACACACAAGAATATTTAGAAAATTAGTAATGATCATTAGTAATCAGTAATGAGTAATCAGTAATAGTAGTATGGATATGATGAGCAGGTAAAGCCAGTCATTGTTAATTTTACTCAGCCAGAACCGGCTAATAAGTTCAGAAAAGTGTATAACTTTATTGTAACACAGCTTTTAAGACCAGGAAGAAGTGACATTAAAGTTGTTTCACAATATTACGAACGAACCAAAATCCCAGACGATATCTAGTCTCATATCACGATATCGATATTATACGCTATATCGCCCAGCCCTACATGTGCGTCAGATCTGATGTTGTCTAGTCAGTGTGAAGCGCAAAAACCTACACAGTCACATTTTTTCAATTCCAGTCTGCACCACATATTGGAAATGTGCTACAAAACTGGATCCTGATGCATGCGACCAACATGTGACTTGTACTTGAAAGCTCAAAGTGGAACATGTCAAAGTCGCCATGACAATCAGCCAACCTTACCTGAGACAACTGTCACAACTTTGTCGCCCACGGCCGCTCGGCTGAGCCAACATTAACATAGAAGATGAAGACGAGACACGACACAAACAAAGTGAAATAGCAAACTTGATTGGCATTTGGGGAGACGCCTGGTTTCAGTCAAAGCTCAAAGGAACATACTGTAATTGAAATGTGTTTGAGATTGTTATTGTTACTCTGCATTTGCATTTGACACCCCTGGCAGATCATATTGGTATCATATTGGTAGATTAGGCTGTTACATCTTGCTAAAATCTGCTTTTGTGTGTCTCGTGCTTTTCTTGATGTCCTTTATCTTTCTGTTCTATGGTTGATCGTTGATCAGTTAGATCTAGTTAAGCTCTTTCTCGGTAAAGTCCTTGCATGAGATAAAGGGCTATAGAAATGAACAAACTTGAACTTGAATCTGATATGGGATTCATCCTAGATTACATCATCCAAAAACGCAGCCCAAGCCCTACCCCTCCACCCACGCTGTCCCACGCTCACCTGCATCAACACCACACTTCCTCCCACCGCGGAAACCTGGGCAGGAGTGGGGCGAGGCGAGGGTGGGGTGGTGGTGGGGGGGGGTTGGGGGGCTAGTTGGTGGGACGGCTGGGCGACTGTCTGCTCCCGCTGCACACGCTGTAGCCTGACAGCGCAGATCAAACGCAGTCGCGGCGCAGCAGTTGAGGCAGAGCCGGCGTTGTTATCTTGTCTGATGTGGAACACGCGACACGCAGACGCACAGCGAAAGAGAACGAAGCAGACAGGTAATCCAGGATTAGAGCGCAGACATGTCATTTCCGTGGACGTGTTATTCGCTGCACTATCGTCTTTTGTGAAACGCAGGGTGCAACCTCATCTGTCCCCTCCATACTCTCCTCTGGCACCCATCAATGGAGCGCCGTGGACCGGCATAGACGACGAGATAATGAGCTCCCGTTGCCTTGTCAACGCTATCCCTTTTTTTTTTCGACAGCCACACTCTTAAGCTCCCGTTCGCCTGTTTCCCGGTGCGCAGAGCTCTTCAGTAAACAAGGCATCTAGATGGCAGATGAAATTTCATATTGTCTGAAAATCCCTCCGATAGGCAACCGCACATGGACACTCCATCCACGACGAGATCGCCATTTTCTGGGGGGAAATTGTATTACTTTTGAGGTTATATAAAGAAATGATGATTACTTTTTATGGCGAGACAATTGTAAGAGGATAATGTCAAATGCAGTCAAAAGGTCAAAGTTCACCTAAGATTTGAATACAGCGGTGACAGATAAAGCCTTTTATTTCCAAGGTAGCAGAAAACCCTGAGGGCCAACTCATCTAGAGTGACAAAAACTGTCCTGCACCCAACTAGGTGACTCATAAAAGCCATTTACGTGAGAAAAAAAAGGCACTGTTCAAATTATATTTCACTTTGGAGGAACGTCGTTAATTTTGAGGACTCAGGAGTTCAGCGGCCCCAGGCATGTGTACGTTCCTCATTTTGGTTCTAGTTTGAAAGCCTAATTTTATACATATATGACCTAGAGCAATGCGGTCCGTGATCATATTTTTCTCTGTGTTAATGGTTGGTATTCAATACCTATTCTGGTGTGTTTTGCAATTGTTGATAATGAGAGTTAGTAAAAAAAAACCTGTAAAAGGCTGTGACTTCAGATTCAAAAGGGAAAAGTAATGTCAAACGTTAATCGTTCATAAACCCACACAAAGGCATGGCTCGGAAATAGTGAAAATGTTCCACAAAAGCGAAGCGAAAACACTAATTATGAATAATTACTTACTCGACGGCCATCTTCAGCGCTGCAACCTCGCAGCTTATATTGGAAAAAGTCTTATTCACAAGGAGCAGTTTCCCTTCAGGTCTTAGCTTCAAGCGCTTCACTTTATCTCTCATCATCAAACACGGTCTGTTTGAGGAAGAGCGGGGGTCACATTCCTCACGCAGACTCTGAATGTGGATCATGACATTTCCTGTAGAGTGGCATTCTCTCCTCTACCCATGTGTCAGCCACAACGGTGAGAGATTCCAAAACAAACACACACACACACACACACACACACACACACACACACACACACACGAAACTAGAAAAGTTGTTTAGCAGTGTGACGTATGCTGCTCCGTCTACCATGATGAAACAAATTCCTTTTAACTCAAACTCCAGACGCTTCTCCATCTGTTTTGTTTACCAGCTGTAATCACATCAGTGTTTCAAAAGAAGTTCTGAAATCTCAGCAATTGCACAATTTAGGCCCGAGATTTTGCGCCTCCTTCCTCCTTCCTGCATGGTGAAACGCTTCCCCATGCCTGTCTGTTCTGCTTCCAGACTCCCAACTCTTGTGCAAGCATTCGACAAGCAAAACGAAGCCTGTTTTGTCTGGACTTAACATTCTTTCATCGCTTAAGTGATCCTAACCGACTGCGCCGTTAAATAAAACATGTACTAAAACGGTCAGGTTCCCCTCTCAATATTTACATGGCATCAATCCACTTTTCACTTCGTCTTAAAAAGGAAGCTCGAGTAAGAACGAGGTAAAGATGCAAAAATCTGACTTGATTTCAAACACATGCCTCTAAACATCCCTTGGTATTCAATGTTATTTTACAGTAACTGTAGCACTGATCATCTTCCAGAGTTCTGGCACTGCGTTTAGATAAGCTAATGTTTCTCTCTCCCTCCCCCCCTCTCTCCTCCCTCCCAACTGACTCTTATTTCTGTTTGAACAAAAAAACGATATTTCCTTTCCTTTACAAAAGCAGCTGCTAAAACAAAGACACGCACACACAGAAAAAAAGGAAAACACAGCACTTGCTGATGTCTAGAAAAACACAGTTTCTTCTCTATGGAGCCCAGTTAACTAAGGCAGGCAGGCTAACCTCTCACCTAGTGCTGTTGGAGAAGCTTAAAAAATAGTTTTGCATAGTCCTCGCAGTGAAATTCAGATTCCAAATCAAATCATCCAAAATTGGTACACATCCAGTGAGAGAAGGAGAGCTGTTCAAAAAGAGAGCATGAAGATATGAGGGAGAAAATGTTCTACACCACAGAGTGTAAGAACTGAGGCTTCACAGACGTTTTAATTTAGCAGCTGTGGGTGTGAGGAGGCCTCTTTCCAAAAACTCTGCTTAACTTTGTCCCTCTTCCAATGCGAATCATGACATCACCGTTGACAAAGCGCAACTGTAAACACTGGGCGGTAAATACATAATGCCAGTCAAAGCACTCATTCTCAACTCCCACAGAGCCTTTTGCAAGTTGCATGACTCATGAGCGACAGTGAAATGAAAAAAGACAGGCCGACCCCTTCATGTTGCTTTGGAGGGTTTGTTCATTAATGACTGGGGCCAGGCCCTATGTCAACAAGACGGTTGGATGAATGGCTGCAGTAGGGCCAGAAGGGACTCGGGGTGGTGCTAACACCCACCGCCACGCCGCGGCCTGGCACCGGCCCGCGCTTTGGAAGGGACACTCATGGAAATCAGTGGGGCTTGGCCCGGCTTCACTCCTGCCTTGGCCCGCTAATGGCCTTCCAAGTTCGGGTCTGCCATTTGTCAGCTTGACTGATGTCCGAGCCACGAGGATCAATCTCTTTCCATCATCCATCTCTCCACCATCAGAGGAAAAGTACAGCACTCTGTAATGTTGGCCGGAGCAGCATGGATATGCTCCCAGAACCAAACTCCCATAATGAATGCAAACACAAAAAACACTTAAGCCTCTGACTTGCAGGTAGACAGTGTACTTGGTATAGTGAGGATAAAGGAATAAATTTACTGCAGAATTGACCTAAAAAAAAAAAACGAAAGGAAAACTTGGCAAACTCATTTTGTACCTAATACAAGAGCATCAGGCACGGCCAAAAAACACAGAAAGCAAGACGGTCTGTTGAGATAGGCTGTTCCTATTCTTGGAACGCTTTCAGCGGTCTATGAAAACCAGGGGTCCGTCTCTCCTCTCTCGCTACATTAAGTGATTCTTATTGAAGCCTAGCAAACAGGATCCAAACAGGAAACACTAAACCACCCGAGAAGAGACAGAGAAAAAGTAAGATAGCGATTGTGCCTCTTTGAGTGAGTGAAAGAGTCAGAGAATGAGGTGGGTGAGTGAATATAAAGCAGTAAATAAAAAAAAATAAAAAAAAGCCAGACATAAAGGCAGAGTTGTGGAGGTAAAGAGTGAAAGGAGCAGCTGAAAGCGGCTGCTGGGCCCCAGGTGAGACCTGTGGTGGGTCATTTCACCGCCCTGCAGCCTGACTAACACTGACAGGTCAGCTGGAAGACTCGCTGCCAAGAGAAACCCTCAAAGGAAAGAACGGGGCACAGGGCTGCGCCTGAAAACACACACACACACACGTACATGCACATACACACACACACACCTCTCTGCCCGCACGGCAAAACAATTTCCTTTTCAATCTGCCGCACAATAACTGAGCCACTGTTTATTGACCTTTTGCATGGCGCTTTTCACCAGGCAATCGCTTCTTTGGCTCCAGGTACAGAAATATAACCTGCACCCCTCGGCTTGGTGCTGTAAATTCACCATCTTCCAGCTGGCGAACACGGCTAACCCCAGTCCATCATCCACATCAGGATGAGCGGCGAGCGCCTGAGGGAGGAAGCAACCCCCCCGACTGTCACTTTGATTGGATCATCAAAGAAGACAATGTGATGTTATAACTATCATTAGTGCAGCAACAAATCAATTAAAGGCAATCATAGCACTAAAGCCCCATGTATACACGAGCGCCTAAGAGGCATAAGCTTATGCAGTCTGTGCTCACAACATAACATTTGATGGTCACAGCCTCGCTCAGGCTGGAACCAGGCCAACGCTGCCCGCTTTAATAGCCAAAAAATGTTGGCTGTGAATTCCCTGAACTTAAGATAATGTCCTTGGGACAGAGCCATTACAGCGTCTCAAACACACTGACACAGGGAGCAAGTTCACCACTCAGAATGGTTTAATTCTTTGAGAGTTTTACACTCACTTTATCACTGTTTATTTAAAGGAGATTTGGATACTCTCCATCCTTCCCGGGGATGAGAATTAGAGTCGGTGAAGCGGTCACGGTGGCTCCGTTGCAGTGGCAACCTTCCGTCGCCGAGTGAATAACGGTGACAGTGCGAGTCCCATTTGGCTGACGAGCAGCAGGGAAGCAGGTGGGCAGGCTGAGGCTTATCTGCCAAAACAGCCGGGGTGCACCACACCTCCCACAGCAAGCACCGCCGCGACTCAACGACCACACGCAGAGAGAATGAGAGGGTAGCAACGGGAAGAGAGAGAGGAGAGAACAGGGAGGTGGAGAGAGTCTCAGGGATGTGATCAGTAGCACAAAATAAGCAAGGGAATCATTAGGTCCCATGAGTAATAAAAGGGTGTCCCAAAAACCTGAAATCCTGAGAAAAAAAATAAAAACAGGAGGGAGAAGATGGAAAAAATGAGATACAGCATGGGAAGTGGAGGGAGCAAGAACACAAACAGAGAATGAAAGCAGACAGAGTAGAAGGAGAAGGAGAACAGAAAGGAAGGAAATGGAAAAAAACAAAACCCAAATCACACTTTCCTCCCCTGCTTTCTCTCTAGCTGCGTCACCTGGAGATTACACCAGCCTTGTTCCGGCACATTTCGCTCGCTTCGCCCCATAACCCCTCTGCTCCGGTCTCACCAGAGCCGACCCGCTGCGGTGCAACACAGCCGCAATACACCGCCGTTCCATCGGGGGCGTCGCGCTTTGCACAAACTCATCTCCGGGGCTCGGGAAGTGTTGACTAAGTAACGCCGGGCCCGCTGTCGGGGAGCGACGCCGGGGCTTTTGTGAAGGAAGTGTGAATGCGAGATCCCAGGTGTCGCTTTAATTGAGACCTTGATATTGCTGTCTGAGCGAAACTATAAAATTGTAGGGCGGATATGGCAACTTTACACCTGTGTGTGAACAGCTGATTACACAGTGGGGATAACTTTGAAGCTGCTCCGAACACAAAACAAGGACTTTATCACCTTAAATGTTTAATTAATCCGCTCCCAGGTCACGTTCTTCATCCCACAGCGGCTCAGCAGTCTCCGAACAGCTTAACGAGAGAAAGCGCTCTGTCTCCCGGTCCGTCTGCCGCATCTAAACAGAGGCTCCTCTTTCTGCCATATAATGGAATTACAGCCGTCCCCCCTTCTGATTGATGAAAGTGCCACGTCTGCAAGCGCCTCTTTTACATAGCGGAGAGCCTCCCCTGCAGCCCGCAATTCATCATCTGACGGTGGGATGGGTCCATTCATCTTAATGGATGCCAGGCCCAAACGCTGGGTCCCAGGTCACACACTGCTGCCGTGAATCCCCCTGTCTGACTCATGAAAGAGGAGTTGAGAAGGCATCAAAAGGTTTTTAAACTCGCTGGGGATTTTTTTTTTTTTTTGGGAGGGGGGGATATCAGGATAGCAATACTAACAGCTGACATTGGCCTAAATCGGCTTATTAACACTGTCTGCATGCATTGAACATATACACAAACTGATGATATCCAACAGTGTAAGAGTATGCGAGGTAGAGCTGGGTGATATAGCGATATATTATCGATATTGTGATATCAGACTAGGGATCCTCTGGGATTTTCATCATAATATCGTGATAAAATATAAAATTTAATTAAATGTTGTCTTTTCCTGGTCTTAAAGGAAGGAACTGCGTTACAGTTATCTTTTACTGTTCTACAATTTTTTGTACTTATTTGACTGTTAGCTGAGTGACTTTCTCAAAATTTTCTTAGGTGTAAATATCTTCTGAAAGCACCAAAATATGGTCACATTATCAACATTGAGGTATTGGGTCAAAAATATTGTGGTATTTGATTTAGTCAGCATCGCTCAGCCCTAATTCAAGGGTGGATTATTCCTTTAATACACGCAGGCTCTTTCTAAATAGACTAACCAGGTCCAAGTTATGATCCTTTACTGATTTCAATTGTTAAATCCACTTCTGTCATGAAGCGGGGATGAAGATGAAAGGGAGGAGAGTTTTAAGCCTTGAAGGTAACCGATATATGAACTGCGCAAACACAGAAGGAACTCTTATATAACTATTGAAAAGGAAGGTGGTCCTATTATTTCGAACTCTCTGTGTCAGATTGTCTTGTTGTAAGCACCTCGACCATATCTCTCTCTCTCACTGGACTAGTGACCTGGAAATATGCGGGTTCACCATCAGCGTGAAAGTCGACCCCACAAACTGACCCTGGTCAAGATCAGGGTTGAGAGCCGGGTCAAACGTCTGCTTTTGATGACACTGTAAGGTGATAGCATATAGGACGTTCCTGTGTACAAGGCTCGGCGTGAATTGCCTCCTACTCATCAGGATGCGGATCAGTATACAGCAATATTGCAAGGTTGAGTGTGTGAAACCGGTATAAGTCACAGTATCACGCCCCTGCTAAGAAGATCCCATTCACTTTTGGTGCAATGTGATGCAACTCAAGGCATCTCTTCCAAATCATAACACCAAATCTATGCAATTATTAACTGTCTATGGACAATTACAAGCGCAGCTGCGATGAGGGAAATGTCCCAAGGAGTGAAATTAGCTCTACCCCTCACAAATCTTGATATTTTCCCCACTTTAGCTTCTCCATCACACTGCAAAGCATGTACGATAACAGCATAAACAGTGAGCAGTAAGCTCAACAGAGCTGTAAGATAAATCTATAGCCTAACAGCTCTTATAAAACACATGAAGCCGTCTAGATATCCATGATGTGGTGAATCAGAGAGACAGTACCGCTACGAAGCGTGAGCCACTGCTAACAATCTTCACAGGAGAGGAAAAGAAAATGGCCGAGAAGAGTGTAATTAAATAAATCCTGGGGTATTTCATAGGATAGTGCACAGCGTGACTGTTCCTGCGACCTATGGCACTGAATAACAACGATGCTTAAGCAAAGTGTTTGCCTCAGCAAGTGTGCAAACACTTCTTTATTTTCTTGCTTTGCTCGCTCCTCCTGGCTTGTCGGCGGGGGTAATTGGCATGCACGCCCCGGCGGGGCGCGGGACGAGCCAGGTCTCCAGTTTGGGCACAAAGCACAACGGCTCTGCTGTGCCCACAAAATTAGTTTAAAGCTATGATTCAGCAACAGGCTGAGACCTGTACCGCTCTCCGCTGATGCCATCCATCACTGCAAATCCATTTCTCTGGCAGAGAACAACTGAGCCACACCATCTCCACTCCTCACCCCGCCCCGCCCCAACCACCACTACACTAACACCCCCCCCACACACACACACACACTTAACTTCACAGAGAACAGCAGGGAGGGGGAATATTAGAGTAGGGTTGTACCGATATGGGTTTTTGAAGGCCAATACCAATATTTTTACACTGCAGTCACCAATATGTTCTGCAAATGTTCAAGATCTTTCTATTTTTATGCCAAAAAGTTTTCACTTGTTTCCCCCAGAATTTTCTTCTAGTCAGGGTGGAAAAGCCTCTGAAACAGCATGTAGAGCATCATGGGACACTAAAACTCTCCACTGAAACGAAAAAGAAATTATTTTAGTGTTAGCAGCTCTTCAAGGCAGAGTGACCCACCACACCTATCCAATGGTAGGGAAAACAGAAGGTACTTTACGGTCTTTAGATGAAGAATTACTTTACAAAAACATAACTGAAGAATTACACTACCAGTCAAAAGTTTGGACACACCGTATTTCTCTTTATTTTTTTACCATTTTCTACATTTTAGAATAATAGTAAAGACATCAAAACTATGAAATAACACAAAAAAGTGTTAAACAAATCAAAACTATCTTATATTTTAGATTCTTTAAAGTAGCTGCCCTTTGCCTTGATGGAAAGGCTTTGGAAAGAAATGTATACATAGGATCAACTTCACTATTTATATTTGTCTAAGAAACTAAATTCAAGCATTTAAGCAGAAGCCTTTAGATCAAAATGACTTTAAGAGAATGAAAAACATAGAACATTCAATCAGGTGTGTCCAAACTTTTGACTGGTAGTGTTATGTACACAAACCAAAACGTGTAAAGAAAATAAAATTCCATTGCAGGTTTTACAGACTGTTTTTATGTAGCTGTGGTCAGGAACCTCCATCACATCTCACATCACATCACGCCTCTATATATATATATATATCTCCGCAAATCAGTTCACCAGTCTAACCCCACTAAAAAGGGCCCGGGGTTCGGAGTGGGAGTGGAGGTGAGGATCGGCGAGCTACCATCCATCCTAATGCGAAGGAGTCAAGCTGACGTGGGAGGGGTATACAGTGCCCGGGATAAAGGGATGGAGTCGAGGACGGGAGGGGCGAAGGGGGCGAAGGGGGCGAGGGGGGGCGCCGGCTGATCGAATCTTCTCATTAACTTTGCCCAGGCCCGAGGAGAGCTGGAGGATGAGAGGAGGAGGGAGGGAGGGAGGGAGGATCGTTTTAATGAAGACTCCTGCCGCGAGGGTTCGTCTCGCCTACTGTGCGGCCCTGTGAGTAAGCCTGGCAGACAGATGGGCCGAGGAATTGATCAGTGGAGACAGTCCGCAGAGACCCGCGCAAGACTGAGAGGCTGTGTTTTAGCTGAGGTGGAGTACACAATCAAGGATATCAAAGACGATGAAATGTCACTGGAATTGACTACCGGTGGGGAAAACTCGCTGCAAAGACGCAAAAACGCGCAGAAGCACATGATCCAAATTGGAGGTTTATTTGAAGTGATAGCAAGGGAGGGGCCCCCGGAACATCAAAACCACTTCTGCTTATTATTTATCAGACTGTCATGGCTCGCGGGCTGCACAGAGCGAAGACCGCAAAAGCAAATCCTTGAAGAGAAACGCCAAGGCCGCTGGTTCTGAAGCTGCAGACATCTAGAAATAGAGGCCATTTGGTATCCTGGCCCCTTGTCTCTCCGTTGTCCTTCTGAGAGCTGTCCCACTTTCTTGCCCGGTCTCTGTGTGGCATCTATCTTTCACAGGAGTGACAGCCCCCCCAACCCCGCTCCGCCACTCTCATTTTCATCGTCTTTTGTTCCAGGCTTTGAGATTCAGCCCGGCACCACAAGCCCTGCAATTCTGCCATCTCCACAAGCTCGATACTTGCCTGCACTGCTGATAAGCAGTCAAACACAAACGCGATGGAAAAGGCAGTACACCAAAAACACACATGTTGACACCAGGAGGAGGCCGATTTATTCTTTGGTTCATCTTCGGTGTTGGTCTTTGATTATTCTGAATCAAACATGGTGTACTGGGAGTAGAGCTTCAAAGTGTAACATTTGGTTAACTTTCAAGAACCACTGCTAATGATAAATATATTTCTCTAGCCCTTTTCTGCTTAAACATAAAAAAGGGACAGAACAAAGAAAAACATTTAAAGAATCTGCTATAACATAATATCTATTGGTAATGCTAAGAGTTTGCTAATCATATTTCTTCAGGAAGGTTTAAGGGCCTTGATTGTAAATTCTTGGTCACATGTTACCTGTTATACTGGCTATTTCCCATACCTTCTGTGCCATAGCAAAGTATGGTACATGCTAGTGAGGAGGACATCCATGTTTCCAATTCAACTCACAATATCAGAGGGTTAGCACAGTTGTTTCAGTATGTCAGATGTACAAGGCCAGCCTAAGAAATGTTAAGTAAAATAATGCATATACTACCGGCGAGTTAAGGTAATAATCTGTGACATTTCCATATAAATAAATGTCAGTGTTCCTACTCTCTATTGCTGATCGCTCAAACACAACAGTGATCCAACCTTTATCCAGTTCATGAAAAGCTTTACATTGTCTGGTAGCTCTTTCCTGGGAAAAAATCCTCTGCCACACAGGACGTGATGCGCTTTTAGGTTTTCAGTTTGTTCGGAATAAACAGAAGAAGAAGAACTGGGTAGTTAGCATGAGCAGCGATAGCCACCATGGCTGAACAGACAAAGAAAAGAGCGCCACCTACAGAAAAATGAACAAAAAAATTCAAGCTCCGCCCACACTGTTTGATTGACATGTGATCTCTGGGAAGTGCAGTGCAGAAACACCTGAGCGCTTCTTATTCTTATATCTTAAAGCCTTTTTTACATAAGGAATGAATGTATCGACAGGACGCCGCGACACGTTTCCTTCTTCCTTCTTCCAGCCAAACCTGGCAAAGTTAAGTGCATCGAGCCGGACAGATTCTTGTAGTTAGATCTGCGGTGCCCCGGGGGCTCCGACACCTCCAACAATTCAGCCCTGCCACTGTCACCATGGTTACCGCCGCCTGACACCTCTGGCAATGGCAAATAGACTTGACCACAGTGGAACATTTGAGAGGACACTGGCAGAGCCCGCGTGCATCGTCAGACAATAAAGACCTCGGGGCATAAGGGAACAGTCACCGAGAGCCAGTTACATTTAGAGCAAGTAGTCTCCTCCCGGTAGTAGGAGCTGGACGGACAAACACAGCTAAAAGGGAGGGAGGGAGGGAGGGGGGGGCAGCACTAGGAGGGTATGCATCTCTAGTTGGCATAACGTGGAATGTTAATTAGGCCTGCAAAGACAAGACGCCTCTCTCTTAAATGTCACATCCTCCTGAGGAGAGCGGGGGGGGGCGGCGGCGATCAGTTTCGTTGACTCCTGTGAACTGAAGGGTGCCACGGTTTATTTGCCTTTCCAGCGGCAATTTCCAACTCTGTTCTCTTTTACCCCGAGCGCTTTCTCTTAACATTCTCCTGCTCCTTCTCTCGGCCCCTTCTGTTATGCTGTTTACTCTGTGATGAATGGCTCTATTTCAAGTTGAGCTTTTTTTTTTTTTTTTTTTTTTTTTTTTTTTTTTTGCTGGAATGAGATTACAATCTGTGCAATTGTGCGGAAACAAGATTGATCTAGCTAAAGAAAAAGGTGGGAGGAGGGAAGGGAGGGAGGGGGGTGGAGCAGTAGAGGATGGAAAATATAGACCGCAACTTCACTCTAATGCAGAGATTTTCAGAACCTCCACTTCGATAGAGGCTTTACTCTTTCTTACGAAAAAGATGTCAGACAGCTACGGACCTCGCAGAAAAAAAAAGGTCTCGACAAGAGGGCCGGGATGCCAAACGCCGCCGCAAACACCGGCCACAGAGGAGGGGCGGGAGAGGAAGTGTAAACAAATTTCGGAGTGGTTTGTAATGAGACGCGACACTCCGAGAATACTGTGGCCTTTTAAATGGCAGGCCTCGTTATCAGCCTGGTTGCATAGCCTCGGAGGGGCAGAGATGCAGATAATGGGGCATCATTAATGGAAGGTTGGACAGCAGACCTGCGGAGGCTTAATTTGAGAATTTGTACAACCATAAGAGTTATAAGCTACAGAAAAAAATACCTGCAATGTGTGTGTCTTTACCACCTGCACCAATCACACAAAGTTCCAATGTGAGCGATGAGTTTTTTAATCAAGTTCCTGGCTGCGCTTGTTATAGCCTCACTACTTTTCATGATTTATAGTTAATATAGTGTCTAAAGAATGGCTTAAGGTTATCATTGAATATTAAGCAATACCTAAAATTACTTGAAATAATAATTGCCTCCCTCACAATTCACCCAAAAATTAATCACACGCAGGCCAAGTGGATTGGAAAGTGAATCCCTCCTGCTGAAGGTGAAAAGAGATTTTCAGCAGGGAGCCGGGGCAGGTTTGGTGTCATGACAGTTTATGCAGAAACTGAAGGGGGGGGGAAAGTATTTTTTAATAATCTTTGTAGGGGCATATTCAGCCCAGGGGTAAAAAAAAAAAGAAAAATCAAGTTTGCGTGCAAGTCTTTCGCTGAATGACTGCTTAATTGAAGGAAAGGTATGGGAGGGAGGGTGGAGGGAGGGAGGGGTTGTCAGTGCAATAACACCCTGTCTCCCACCTTCACCCCCCACCCCCCCCACCCTCCCTCACTCCCTCCCCCCCCCCCTGCAGGAGAGTGAAAAGAAATGCTTTTACATTCTCCAGCTGAATGCCAGGGGAGACTGTGAAAGGAGAGGGGAATGAGTCTTATGGAACAGGAGAAAAAAAAAAAAAAAAAAAAACCTGTCCAAGGTCTGGGGAGTTGAATGGTTTACACGCTGGCTGCCAGCTTACGTTTCGTCTTAGTGTCACGATTTGTTTGGGGAGCATCGCGGACGCTCTAAAAAGAGTGGGCTCTCTCCCAAAGCCTCCCCGGCGGCTGCAGAGTTGCTAAACGTCACTCACGATCTTTCTGCCACCAGGGAGAGGAGAGAAAGTGAACAGGAGAGAGGAGAGTTAAAAAAAAAAAGGAGAATGAAAAAAGAGATATAGAGAGAGTGACAGACAGAGGGGGGAGAAATGAGAGAGAGAGAGAGGGGAAGGGGGAGGAAGAACAAGAAAAGAGAGAGAAGGGAATAAAAGTAGCGCGAGAGAGAGAGAGACAGAGAGCGAAAAAATACTCATGCATGCTAATCCTCGTCTCCTGTGGTGCTCTCGGTCTAATCTGAGAGAAAGCTACGGAGCGGCAGAGCTGGGAACCGTCGAGGGATTGGACGTGTTTGCTATCCGAGCGAAGCACAAAGAACAACAGGCCGTCCCGAAGTCTTATGTGTTTATGGACGTCTTGCCAGCGACACCCGGGCCTTTTTTTTTTTTTTTTTGTTGTGTTGCAGTAGAGTCAGAGTTGACCAAAACAGAGAAATAAGTTTTGGTGCTGTCAAACTGATGCAGTCTACTAGAGCCGTGCCCGCTCTCATCTCTCCTCCACCCGTAGCAAAGAGCGTGGGAACTGCTTTCAGAGCGCCGAGCGGAGGCGGAAGACTGACCCCGACTTATCGACCGCACATCTGCATGCCTGCCTGCCGCGGACCGCCTGCCAAACACAGTGCCCGTTTAGAAACTGGACCTATTGATTTGACAAAATATATACATTTCTCTTCCACAGTAAACACCCTATTGGTGCCAAAGCAACGCCTTCACAAGACAATGTGAGCCCACGTAAGAGCAGAGATGTTTATTTTAACACCGGCTGTGCCTAGGTGGTTTCGATTCAACTTGATTCAACTTGAGAAAAAGGGTGTGAACATGTAATAACTGGTGGTATTAAAGCTGTGACAAAGAGCCGCTGACAGCTCCTGTGTTCCTCTCTCTCTCTCTCTCTGATGAGTAAATGTCAGTCAGTGTTTGTTGGCATTCAGCTGGATTTCATTATTTCGGAGCTGGCCTTGCGCGCACGCACGCCGCTTGTTGCCGTTTTCCTCAGTCGAGGAGCGAAGGCAAGATGTTAAACACGCAATCAATATTGAAACCCTTCCCCTGTAGCATCAGCCCAACCTGAATGACAGCGAGGCAGTGAAGAGGCCCCCTTTCTCCGAGCTGACATCGCTGATTTGAATATCAAAACATGATGTAAAACGGTGATTAAAAGCCAATTACGGCTCGCGTCAATGAAAAGTCAATTAGTGTTTCGGAGGCTGGGAACGGGCAGCTGCCAAGGTGACGATAGAGGGAGAAGAGAGCAGAGGAAAAAGGAGAGATAGAAAGGAGGGAGAGATGGGGAGGGAAAAACGAAGGAGGATGAGAACTAACAGAGAGAGAGCGGGATGGGGGGGGTGAGAATACAACAGTCAGAAGAATACAGTATTCAGACCTGTGAACACAATCTACTGTAGAAATACAATTTCTGTCGTTCCCATCACCACACATCCATGAATTATGAACAATTTGCCTTAGGCAGCATTCAATTAACAGCCGAATCCACTGGGAGGGTGTGTGGGAATGTTTTCTGAGAAAACCTTAAAAAACAAAGCCACCCGCCCTCTTATTCAAATGACTCCATTATACAGTCCCACAGCCTCCCTCCTGGCCAAGTTGCGTCTGATTGATCCCGCATTACTTATTTATACGCCCGTAATGAATGCTGAATATGACAAAAAAAAAAGGAGGGATGGAAAGGAGGGAAGCAGGAAAAAATAATAAAATAAATAGTTGAGGCAATGTTGCGGCTGCCAGGTTTTTGATCACCCGCCCGGAGCCTGCGGGAGGAGCAGTGTTTGCCATGTTGAAATACAGCGGCGGTGACACGCTGCTGCAGAAGCCTCGACGCCCTGGGAGAAGAGGCTGAACAGCATATGCAGGCACAAACACGCTGCCATCCCTTTATGTGGCGAACCAGCCTTTCGGTCCCGACGGACGCCCCAACAGGAAAAATAAATAGCTAAGAGGCAAGCTAGTGCTGCTTAACCCTGCGCTTTAATTATTGAGAAATGCCTGAAATCGGCGGCACGCGCAACGCTCTCAACTCGAGAGGCTTGTTAGAGGGTAATGAAGAGGTTTAGGGCAAGAGGGGATCATTTTAGAGAGGTGCCAACCTGGGGCAGATCTGCGCTGAGAGGATCTCCGTTGTAGTGCTCATCTGTCTTTTGTGTTATTGTGTTGTGACAGTGTTGGTTTTTAAAGAAAAAGCCTCAAGAACAAGGTGAGGGAAGTGTAGAAAAGCTGAAGTCTGGTCTTTAAACACAGTGTTACTCGACAATTTGGCAGCCAGAATGAATCCCCTCTCTCTCTCTCTCTCAGTCTCTCTCTCGCTCCGTCTCCGTCTCTCTCCATCCCTCCCCTCACTTAATTCACATAAATCACTACCAATCAACTCGCGCACACGTTCAACAGGAATGCATGCGCACGCACGCACACACACACACACACACACACACGCACATCCCACTGTAATCAAGTGCACAGTGCAGTGTTTACAGCTGAGCATTTTCCCCCTCAAAGATCTGAGGCTCTTAAAAGGCTCTGGTAATAAAGACTGGAGTTATTTAAAGGAAAAAGTCAACAGCATATCAGTTAGGGTCACTGACACTGCAAGGGCCAGATGGTCATCTAGTATCGCCTGTTCTCTCCAGCAGCCATTGCCTCTGTACCTAATTTGTTCAACTTCATGTCTTGGAATAAAACCACTTAGTATTGTAATGTTGTCCCTTGCACTTCTTCTACCTAAAATCTTGCCTTTTTTTAATGCACCTCACACCACACAAGTACAAATCAACAGATGAAGAGTTATATTACAAAATCTCAACTGTTAGAGCTTGCTTTGGCCCTTGAGAGTGTGTATTGGAGAGCAGCACTACTGCAACTGGAGGGAACTGGAGGAACGTAAAGCTCTACAGTGAAGTGACAATCAATCATCTTAATGGCAAAAACTACAAAAAAAAAAAGACCCAGGTTGAAAATAACCACAATCATCCTTTAAGGGACTGGACGTGCTGTAACTTAGCTTTTGATTGACACTGTCTGATCTCTAGCCAAACCACCTTGGAGGAAGGGGGGGCGGGGGGGATTTGGGGTTGTTTATGTTGCTCAAGAGGCAAATTTCATCTGTTCATTTGTCATGGTTTGGACAGTTGTCAATACTCTATGCAGAAGCCGGGCAAGCATCACCAGATATCGTGTGGTTTTGCTGGAGCATAAATTGGGGGGCGAAGCACCGAGAGCGCTGAGAAACTGTGTTTTGTTTCATTATGTGCAATAACAATAGCCATAGACCCTTGGCGTATTGTGGCGAGCTGCTGAGACTGTGGCCAAAATGATTCAGCCGCAAGGAAAGATTCGCAGCACTTGCTGGGCGAAACCTTACAAACTCTGCATGACCATCCATAAATTCTCTTCTGAGAGGGAGAGTTCACTTCTCGCTGAAGAGCTCCAGCATGGTTCAGTGCCATTACCATTTGAAAAGGGAGGAGAGGAGTGCAGTAGCGGGGGGGAGATAGACCGGGGTGCAGAAAGAAAGGCTGAGGGGGGAGAGGAGCGAGGGAAGGCGAGGGAAGAGAGGCTGACTTGTTGAACTTGGCGCACGGATGAGCCTCAGTGTCAACAGAGTGCTGAAGCTGCTCCCTGTTCAGGTTTTGCCCCTGAGACAAAACCGGCCCGGCCTGAGTTGGTATTATCAGTTAGGAAGCATATCCAAGCTTGCATAGAGAACTGAGAGAGACTATAACAACCTTGGGAAAATGATCCTGCCACTGAGCTAAACCCATAAAAACAACCTCCCATGCTGCATGTTCAGATACTTCCACCCAGCAGTAAGATGACATAAAACACACCATCAACGTTAAGGTTTTAACCCGTCCTTTATTGCTACTGTGTCTATTTATTGCATTATGCATCTGAACCTTTGGCAAGGAATAAAGTGGTGACTGATTTATACGATTATGGAGTAGAGTGCCAAAGGAAGCTGTGTGTCTAAACCACATAAAATCCCTATAATGAGCAGAATGAGTTATTTCATGTTGGGACATTATGCATATGTATGCATCCATGGGACAAAACAAAGCAAAAAAATAATAAATAACAAAACACACACAAGACCTGGGAGTATTACAACATATGTGACAGTGCCAGTCTGACACATCCCATGACATAGAAGATTGTGTATCTCTCAACTATTCAAGTAATAATTTTTTAATACAAAATGTTAGGAATGCTTGCAGCCCAAGCGCTAGTGTAGGGAACTAGAATGAGGGGTCACTTCAGAGCCACCATCTGTGAGAATTGCACTGAAATTTGGACCGACAGCGAGGTGCTGCAGTTTCAAAATTGATTTTTGCGCTTTTATGAAGGCGAAATAACTGAAAACATCTCCATGTGAGAAGCAAAGAAAACTCCCTGAGCTGGGGGGGGTGGAAAGTAAAACGGTGCACTCCCCAATGTGCTGCTGTGTGTGTGTGTGTGTGTTGTTTTCCCCAGAACCAGTTTGTTTCTTTGTTTCCACCTTGGGGCAGGTGCTTGCAGCCAGGCAGGCAGGTAATGACACCTGTTTCCACCGGCTGGGGTTTAGCTGCTCTCTGCCAGCAGTTCCCCTCCCTTCTCCCTTTTTAGCACAGTCCCACGCCCGTTTGGAGCCGGATGGAGCTGCACACACACGCAATCACACACCCACGAACTGGCAAATTTAGCCAAGCTATTTCATGGAACGCTGAAGCACAAACACTGGGCACAAACGGTCTCTGCTGCAGAATGACTGGTGATAACTGGTTGGTTTGGTCTACGGCCGACAAAATGTCTGGAGCATTTGGGTTACTACTAGAGTCCGATAGCCAATATTTTGTGCCGATATTCAATGTCATTTTCATGCCAAAAAATTACCAGTTTTCATTTTCCCCCCAGTATTTTGGAAAAGCCTCTGAAGCAGCATTTAGACCAGCATCTCCATTGAAACCCAGACTAATGAAATAGAAACTCCTCAAGGCAACCCCACCTTTTCAATGGTAGAGAAAACTCTGAGATACATTAGGCCTTTAAAATAATTTACTAAAAAATGTATTTACAAAAAATCATTTTTGAGCAATTAAAAGAATAAACAAAACAGGCAAAGAAAATAAAATGTCATTGCAGGTTTGCAGGTACAGACTTCTGTGTCAGGGAGGAGCCTCCATCATACCGGTGGACAACCAATATCTAATATTTAATAAAAAGCCAACAGCGAACAGGTATATCGGTCTAACCCTAGTTACTACATTGTGTGCAGCCCCCTGGTGTTTTGGATGTTGCTGTGTGGTGGAAAGTGACTGAAATCTGAACAAAAACAAAAGACATGCTTTAAGAGGAAGAAGTTGCCAACAGATGCAAAGACTCCTCGAGGAAGGTAAATGACACTTTCTGAGCTCAAAAAGGCCAAAAAAGTGTTGACGGCTCGATCCTAAGGGCACGAAACAATCCAGTGTCCTTCAGCCCGGCGCGCTGACAGGAGGCCGAGAGCCAAGCACCGGACACCACCTCAGCGAAAGTGTGCTTGACAGGGCGGTGTGAGCATAATAGAATTGAAGTTCTTCCACTTGGGAGCCGGAGAGTGTCGAATCACCATGGAAACCTAGATGGTGGTTTGGCAGATTTGAGCGGTTTTCGATTTGAAACACTTTCTGTTTTGGAGGGCCTCAGCCGCGGCGCCATTTCCCTCCCGCTTGTGAAAAAGCCCCACTTGCATGCATCTCCTCTGATCATCCCTTTCTTTTTCCCCAACTCAGTAAGGCAATCATCGCAGCCCCGCAGTGTGAGAGCGTCTTAGCTATGGCAGATAAAGGCTGGGAGATTGTCAGTAATGACGGGTCCACCAGCGCTGAAACTTCCCAGAGCTGCTTGTTTCAGCAGTAATTACGTTGGGGGAATGGTGCACCGTGACTGGCTCTAAAAAGCTTACCAAGCCTTTTGCTTGTGATGCCATGTCAACTTTTTTTACGGTAGGCAAGTCAGTCGGATAAGTAAAAGGGACTTAAAAGCTAAACAAAATGTGTGAAACAAAGAGGTAAAAGGCGGAGGTGGTAGGCTTGGTGTTGAGAGATTGTGGAGGGGGAGAGAGCAGGGAGAGGAGGAGGAGAGAGGAAGCGCTCAGAAGTCTATGAATAGGGATGAGATTGGTTGACTGATGCTGCGTGTTCTCCAATCACAGCTATATTGAAGAAGGTGGAGAGTGAAGTGATAAGACAAGAGAGAAGGAACACAGGAGAGAAGATGGGAATAAATAATGGGGGGGAGGACGGGGGGCTAGGAGCCGGGAGAGAGAGAGTGATTGAAAATAACCGCCAATGGGATGAACAGATTGATGGTGTGCGTGTGTGTGTGTGCGCGTGCACATGCGTGGCATTCCTCTGTGTACATTTTGAAAAGGCTGCTGTACCATGGCGAAGAAAAAAAAAATCTATCATCATCTCGCTGCTCTCTGCCACTTTCTCTGGAGCTGGCCCTCAGTAATCACCTCCTTCACCCTCTCAACCGCTTCATCCTCGCCCCCTGTTCTCATCTCATCCGCCCACTCTCATCCCCCCCCCCCGATCTCCGAGACACACAGGTGCTTATGAGGAGAGCGCTTAACCCCCCCCCCACCACCTCCTCCTCCTCCTCCTCTCTCCACGGATCAACCCCACTGAAGGTGTGTGTTGGATGTGTAGAGAAATTCGGAGAGGATGGGAACGAGTGCTCCGCTTCTCCATTTCACAATCGGGCAAAAATTGGATATTGAGTGCAGGGGAGAAGCCCACTCAGGAGGAATGAATGAAGATGAACTAATTTAAACCACCCACCACATATGTAGAGGTACGAGCTGGTCGATATTATTGAAAATGGGGGGGGGGGGGGGGGGGGGGTGTAAGGGGTCCTGGGAAAGAGGGAGATTTAGTGGACGTGTCCACCTGTGTCGGCTTCCATAGAGAAGTCATCTATCATGGGTCAGACACACAGTGTGGAGTTAGGGGCCGGGGAGAGTCGAGATGAAGGACCGGTTAATTCAAGTCAGATTGCTCCGAGGAAAAGAACGGCATCAAGATAATTGCATTCATTGCGAGTGGAGAGAACTTGGGGCAATCACTGCATGGCTATTTATACATTTTTACAGATATAAACTTTTACTGGAAAAAATGTCCACGTTCCATAAGACTCAGAACGTATTCCATGCATTTATATCCTGCTGATGTCATGCTGTACCATTGTACTTTTGAATTTTCACCTATGGCTACAGCCTATCGCATGCCTGCCATAGTGATAGAATGCTTTTTTGTATTAATGTAGAGCGATATGCATATTGTATGTCCTCTTGTACTGAATGTGAGCTCCCGTTGTCCCTGTATCATGTGTCATTATGTACTGTTACTGTGTTGATTACCCATACATCTCTGCAACAATATTACCAAGACAACTTCCTGTAACTTTATTGCACAAATCGGAAAAAAAGAAAACCCATTGATTCCTTAAAAGCAGAGGGCATCAATTTAAGCATCTTAATTTGTCAGCAAAAGCGGCCGGCGTCTCAATAAACAAACTCCATTAAACCCAAGCTGAGCACATTTACATTCCAGCAAACAGCTTGCAATTACCCGTTTAGATGGCATACGTTGGCAATTAATACAGCAATCTTCCTTAATGCCCTACCTAGGGAATTTGTAAACATCAATTATATGAAATAAGAGAGCCTCTAAGATAAACAGCCACACGCTTTGCTGCAGTCACGGTATGATATTGGCAATAAAAAAAAAAAACATCTCGCCGGAAACTAATACATTACATTCCCAAATTAACCACCTCCCAACATATCATTTTCTGAGTGAGAGATATTCTGCTGGTGGGTGTGAAAACCACCCGAGCCTTTGCCACAAAACCAACTTGGCTCTCTTTGACAGACAGATGAGGGGAAAAAGGAAAAACAGCCCTTCAGGTAAAAATCACCCAGCTCTGCTCCACAGTCAATAGGACTAATCAGACTGGTCCGTGCACATTATGCTAACAGCTTCTGGTCCATAACTACTTCCAGCATCAATCGCGCCCATCAACCATGGGCTTTATGGTCAGATCAATAGTCAGTCTTCACCACTGTCTCCCATGCCCTGCGGAAGATGAGGCCAGTTGATTGGGAGGCTGGACAGAAAAGACCCAACAGTCTGCTGCAGTAGTTACATGGACTGATGGGTAAAGTAATTCCAATTAACATAAAACAGAGGAGAAAAGCCCATTAGCCCCTCTCTCTAAGGGTGGCGTTCACATCAAGCATCGAGAGCAGTGGTTCTCAATCCTCGTCCTAAGGAGTCAGACTCCTGCTGGTTTTCTGTTTTACCTTGTAGCTGATTACATTCACTTGGTGTCCCAGGTCTCATTCAGCCCCTGATTACACCAAATGAATGAAAATCACTGATCTAGAGCATTTACTTAGTTTGTTTCATTTGGGCAGGTGAGAACAATGACATTTGAATTTGGATGGCACCAAATAACGGCATTGAGACACCTGAAAATGCAGTTTATTAGGAGTGAGAACGTAATCTGAAACAAACTGCAGGAAACAACCCCAAAATGTTTTATGGTTATAAGAAGATGCAGCTGTTTCTTCGTGTGTTCTTGACTGGTGGTTAAGTCCATCATGCTTAGCTGAAGTTACAGGGGCTGGAATCCGATTTGTTTCGACTCCCTCTGTCGCCAAAATCTCCAACCTGGCAGGGTGACAGGTTACCAAATCTCCGTACAAAAAACAAGCTTTTTGTGAGTCCATGTGACGTTTGTTTACAAGCCCTGGTTTGCTTGGGAACCTAAATGAACCACATACAAAAATACAACAAACTAAGGCTCAGACCAAAGAAAACGAACAGTAGATGTGATTGCACCCTAAGTGTGCTGATATCATCTCAACTCCGTTTTAAGCAAGCGGTACTAATGAGATAAGTTGCACGGAATAAGATCAAGTCAGTAACATCTGCTACTAAGGTAGCCATAGTTAATGACATAATCCTCCTTGTTGAGCTAAACCTAACTAACCTTTACGTCGGGTTACCCCAGGGTGAGGCTTTAAATGGCTTAGTGACATCTCAGGCTCTGTTCGTCAGATGGCAGAATATGAGTGCATTAAGGTCTGACTGAGTCACCGCATATCGACTGCACACTTTCCAAGCACCAAGGAGGAAAGAACGTATAATCCCAGACCCCAGGAGTCCACTTTAACTAATTACCAGGCTGCGCGCGCAGATGCTGTATCTGTTAAACAAGTGAGATGGCAAGTTCCTAGTCAGGAGCAAAGGGTCCTCCATTGCAATCATGCTTTCTTTGTAATCAAGGCCTTAAATGAGTGGACCTTTTCAATTGTTGAAGCAATAAAGACACTTGATTAGCTGTATTCAAATAGTGAGACTAATAACATGAGGAAGAACAAACCGGGTATAAGCAACAGAGAGCCTCACTGCCTCTTAATTTAACTAAAGGAGCATATGGACACAACCACTTAATTGAGAAAATAAATTACTTTTCATTTAAAGCCTACTGGATGGATGATACCAAATTGAATACTCAGCATGGTACTGTGAGGATACATTTCTTAGAGAAGGAAGGCATTTTACATTGTACATTAAATTTAGCCACGTGTCATGTGAAACTAGTAATTCATGATACAGGGGCTGTGTTAGAAAAAAACCAATAGTACAATAAATAAACCCTTATATCTAAATTAGTGTCCTTATTTCGTTTGCCAGTGTCGGAGAGGGTCTGCCCGGTGCTGTTAAACACACATAGCAACTTTCCAGGACAGCCAAATAAAAACCATTATATGTTCATGAAATTGTAACAATCAAGAGCGGGTTCCTGCCATCTTCAGCTGGCAGGAACTAGCTCTAATCTAGCTAACTGCTATCTGAGAGTCTAATTGGGGATGGGCATCCAAGGACATTTCCGTAGAATTAATTGGAGAGATTCCTGGCAAAAACACAGGCCCACATGGCTGGACTGAAACTTCAATGCAGAGTCTCTAACAAAGACCGGCCTAATGCTGCAGCTGAAATCTTAGGCCTCCAGACATCCAGTGAATCCACTTGAATAATGTGGTTCAATTGACAAGTCCCGATAAGATTAGTCCAAGACAAAAGATAGAAGTAGGGGAAGGGAGTTCAAAATCTACTGAAAAAGTTTTCTTTAAAAGTGAATGAACTTTTTTAAACAGCGGAAGGATTAGTCAGGCTAAGGTTGGGTGTTTGTCCTCTCTTTGCCCCGTCTAGCTCAGCAGCAGCTCAGCAAAAGTTCAGCAAAAAAAAAAAATACACTACCAGTCAAAAGTTTGGACACAACTGATTGAATGTTCTGTGCTTTTCATTACCTTAAAGCCATTTTAATCTTAAGGCGTATGCTTAAATGCTTGAAATGTGTTTCTTAGACAAATATAAATAGTGAAGTTGATGCCCATGTATGAATTTTCCTTCCAAAGCCAATGCCTTTCCATCAAGGGAAAGGGCGGCTACTTTAAAGAATCTAAAATATAAGATAGTTTTGATTTGTTTAACACTTTTTTGGTCACTGCATAATTCCATTTGTGTTGTTTCACAGTTTTGATGTCTTTACCATTTCTTTAAATGTGGAAAATAGTCAAAATACAGAAAATGTGGTGCGTCCAAACTTCTGACTGGTAGTGTTACATGGTTGCCATCCTGTCAGGTTTCACTAAGAATAGGATTTTAGCATCGTAAAGAGGAAGAAAAACTAATTCACAGCTAGACCGAGAAGCTCTGCACACACCACCAACCAAGAAACTGAGATTCCCCTCTATGCCTCCGTGTCTTTCCGACCGACAAAGCTTTCCCCCCTTGAGACCACAAATTTCTCAGTGTCACCTTAGGAATGGCACAGGAAAATGCTGAGGTGAAACTCTCACAGTTTTTTTTTTTGCTCGTGGTGGACCTCATTTTCTCCCACCTCTTCAAGTCCCCGTATCCCTGCAACTTTGAAGTCCAGCCAGCAAAGGGCTTTGAAAAAGCCTGCAATCTCCCCACCATGACCAGGCACAGGATTAGCCAAGCCCTGCAGGATTGAGTGGAAAGAGGACGGAAGAGGGCTGGAGGAGGAGTAGGGCCGTTTCCACAGGGGGAGTGTATGCGCAAGCAGTTCTCCCTCTGGCCAGAGCTGGGGGGGATTAACAAGCTACTAGGGAAGCAGAGAACAGACCTCCAGCCCCTTTTCTTGAGTTCCACTGAAACCAATTTGCAGCAGAGAACTGAGGGAGGCCGCTAATTCTGCCCATAACCTCCTCCTGCTTCAGCTCAGTGTCTTTGTTGTGCTTCTCAACAGGATCTGCCTTTGTGAAAAAAGACAAGACATATTCAGGATGCCCAAGTTCGTTCGCAGCCAGCCGGGGAAACATGCATCTACAAAGGCTTTAAAGTATTGATAGAGGAACTTCACTGACTCGACATTAAAATTTCAGTGTTTACGAAGCAGGGAAAACAAGCAGTTAATCTCACTATCATTATTTGATATGATCAGTCACCGGGAAGTCTCCCTGGAAAGTCTTGTTTTCCTTCATGGGCCAAAACAACAGAGGTTATTCAACTTCCCCCCCATTTTGACTTCCGATACTTGCCCACATTGTGAATATTTCATAAATGTTCAGCTCGGAATACTTTTTTCTGACATAAATTTGCTGGTTTATTACAAAATTTTTGAAAAAGCGGAATAAATTGTGCTTATCAAGTTTACACGCCGTCTAAATTTCAAAACCTTCCTTGACATCAGCGGAATGGCTAATATAACCGACTACCAAATACCTAAAAAAAAAGTGCTTTATTTTAGGGGAATAGGCAAGAAGGAGAAATCTCTTTCAGGCTCTTCTTTGACAATGAGTTACTGAATTAATGATGAGACTGATTATGTGAGGTTACCAACCACTCACCAGCTATGGCAGTCTATTGACCCTCTTCCTTCCTCAATGTCTCATTGAGATGCAATAAATTCACAAAATCTACAACGTTTCAGAATGCAATAAGACGACACTAGAAATAAGTAACAGCAAGTTTGCTTAGCAGTGAAGAGGTTGGAACAAACAGGCCTTGATTCAGAAAAACACCGGGCCACAGACTGCTGCTTCTAACATCAGTGCTTTTCAAGTAATGGGGTCTTTTGTCTTATCTGTGACTGAAAGGAGCTTGAGGACTTTGCCCTCCATCCCTTTGTTGTTACAGAGTCTCTTGTGGAAATGGAAGATTGGCCCATAGGCGTGGGTGTGTGGGGAAGAGCTAGGCGGCCGCGCAGGCACATCAGACTTCAGTGGTCTTAATAAAGCTTCCCTCTATCCACCCCAGAGATCTCCTCACCCCAATTATACGCCTGACACCTCTACTCTCCTCCTCCTCATCCTCCTCGTTTCTCACCCCCACCCCCTCGCCCCCCTCCCCCCCCCCCCGGTTCCCAGCTCTGATCATGGCTCTCCCTTTGCTATGCTGAGCGCCCTGGAGGCCCACAGAATATCAGGCTGCTGGTGGCGTTTGCTTCACAGCCTGCTGTCTGAATTGCATCAGAATATATCGCTTCTGAGAGTATTGATGAAAGATCACTACTGTTCAGGCCACAAGATCGTATTAAAACTTCATTCCAACTTATAAAAGCCAAACTGGTCCCAGATGAGCAGTCCCATTCCCTTTTAATTCAACTACAGTGAACATCTGAGGACCCAGTCTGGCCAAGGGATATTTGGTTGTTGTTGTTTTTGTTAATTTTAAAGCTTTACATTTAGGAATTTGTTTCTTCTCATCAAACCTGCGACCTTCTACCTATGGGCAGTTTATCTGTCCCACTGTGCCACCCAGGTATGACTTAGAAAGTAGGGGAGAAATGTAAAAAAATAAAAAATGTACATAAAGGGTAAGAATGGATACAAATCAATTAAAAAGAACAATTATACCATCAAATTGTCGCCTGAGACTAAGGACGCGTTCACATGAAGCATGCTTGGAGCAATCTATTCTGTTCATTAAAATGTAAACATATTCCTCTGGATTCTTGAGGTCCATTTGTTTCAGATATGGTTTTCAGTGGGGAATCTGTGAAATGATAAATGTTTGTATGATGTATCTTGGTACACAACAGCAGGACAGAGCGGGCTGAACTTGCTCTTCCGGGTAGAGTTTCCCACCCCAAGTATTCAAAATGGCCGGCATGTGAATAAGGTCAATAAACGAGCTGCTTGTGAGTCCTTTTGTTTACAAGTCCTGGTTCACTTGTAATTGGGCAGTGTGAACCTAAACGAACCAAACACAAAAATGTAACAAAAAGTAAACTTTCCCACCAAAGAAAATGAACTGTAGGTGCGACGAACCCCAATGCTCCCATCAACATCTCACGCCATAACATCCGCAGACAAACCAACAACAAGTCCAACAACAAACGGCTCAAGAGAGGCACACAACAAAGCACCAAATTGCCACTCCTGCTGTACCGTCTATTGTCACTTGTTTTTGAGACATTTTTGCTGGTTTTACCCTCGGACACTTCCAAGGTCACAGCAGGCCTGCATCTGGCCAGCCATCTGTTTCCAGCCGTCCCATGAGGCGGCCTGTCATCGGCGCTCCTTGGCCCTGTCCTCTACTGTCCACACTCAAGCTCACTGGGGAACGCCAAGCCAGACACAACGGCTCTTCATTGAGACTACAGGTTTCTGAGGCATTTATGCAGCTGTTTCCCCTTTCTACTACCAACTTGACAATTGAGTTGACCCGACTCCGCAAACTTCAATTGGATGCGAACATTACATTGTGACGCAAAAACTGAAATATGGAGAGTCATGATATACATCGTAGAGCTAAGAAATGTATTGTAATATGAGTTGACAAACTATATTTGAGCAACAAAAGGCAAAAATGACATTTTCATTTTCATAAGAATTCATATTCCTCCCATGCTTGCTCTTTCATAGAAAACTTAATCATCAATCATCAACACAGCATTGCGTATTGTGTGCGCATTGCTATACCCTTAAACTCAGCTGATGCATAGCAATACATCATTGGTAATGTTATTTCAATTGACCTTAAACTAATGTTGTCCTTGGACTTGGAGAAAATTTCTTAACAGAGAATATATTCCTTGCAAAGGTTTGCCAAATAGTTCAAGACTGATTGCTAATTTTTGATTAAAACTTTAATTAATTTGAATTGATGAGATCTAATTTAAAAAGCTGCGTCAGTAGCAGTATTTTCACCAAGGGTCAATTAATTAAGCGGTCTCTATAGATGTCTCCTGAAAGTAGACCTCGCTCCGTCACATTACATCCAATTCAATCTGAACACTGCATTTGAAAGATCAGTGAACAGAGAATCCATACCTCTCCCAACCAAGTGTTCGTTAACTTTTAATTATATCCATTTTAGAAACTGTATTCTTACCTTTGCATTCAAAACAGCCTGACTGCAGTGATCCTCCAAGCTGGTTAGTACAGCAGGTCGGTACAGGCTGGTTAAGACAGCGGTTATGAGTAAACAAATGCCAGTGTATCTGTGGGGGAAAAAAATAGAGATTATAATTACGTCTGTGAAAACAATATCCGAGACAAAAGTATGGACAGCTTACTCACAATGATCCAATCTAAGTTTTTAAAGGCAGTCAAAGAGTCCTGTCAGTCAAAACCATCAGCCAACATCAGGTAACAATTTGTAAATTAGGCAGCAGTCTTGCCTAGTAAACACATGATACCGGTTAGTGAGGTTATGGACCAACATCTTACAAATAAAGAGTTGTCTTTTTCCTCCAAGAACTCTGAAAAACCAAACCTATGAATAACAATGTCAGACTATTCATGCTGGATATGCTATGCTCTTTTGTCATGATCCATTGAATATTTCAGTTTAAAATGTGAAGCAAAGTTTATAGATACATTATAGAAAAGACATGGTTAATGATCTCTGCATGACAGCAGGATGCTTTTACAATGATAAATGAACAAAATCTTTTGACAAATCCCAGACCTGAAAGCAGCCAAATCTCATGGCAACACAGCTCACAATCTGCTCTGGCAATCTGCTCCCTGTAAAATAGGCAATAGGCTTCAGTTTGCCAGTTCCCAATGCAAAACAGAGCGCCTTATGATACTACAACAACACCAAAAAAAAAAGTCCTCAACAAGCTTCCTTTGACCGTCCCGTCACTGATGTCAATAAAACAGCAAAGTGAACTTTAGGAAAAGTGAAGTGACAACCTGGCTTGACTTGATAAGCAATTTTCACCCCTTTTAAAGAAGCTGACACCTAGAAATACAGCAAATATAGGAAATTATGTGCTCTGTGCTGCCGCTGTTGATTAGTTTTCTATTGAACTTTTGAGTGAAAAACGCAATCTGAGGGCAAATCTCAAGGGTCATTTCAGGGGTTATTGTGCCAAGTTCAAATTGACAATTTGAACACAATGAGCATTATTCAAGCTCTACAACTACTGGTAGTCCTGACATTCGATATCAAGGGGTTCGTCACTGGCTCATGAGTCCACAAAGTGTCTCTCTTAAGACAAAGGCTATCAATCAAAATTAACATTTCAGAAAGTCATTAACCCGGCCATTGTTCTGGAAAAGCTGAATTAACAACCTTCTACGCAGCTGTTATTTATAACTGAACACAAGACAGTTAACTATGATCATCCATGAAGCTTTTTGGAGACGCTGTGCAAAATAATGACCTAGTTTGATCCTAACCTCCACAAAGACTAATTCTGACAAATGGAGATGATGGGGGTTTTGACCTCAAGCCCAGCACATCGCAAGTAGCTGAGGCAGTGAAGACTTGCAGCGGCAGCATCCTCTGGATTAGCGAGCGTACCAGCTGGCAGCCACATGCTGATGATGGTTCAGTTAAGGTTAAGGCAAAGCCCGCTCTCCAGCTTATTTTTCTCCTCCGTGTTCTCAAGTTCTCTTTGTTTTGACAAAAGGGCCGCGAGCGCAGGGAAGGAAAGTACGACCGCTGCTTTGTGTATCAATAACAGCCTGTTCGGGGTAGGGTGATACGAGCGGGCGTGTGGCCAGAGCGCTGTTATTTTCTTATTTCGGGGGTATGGAGTGAAATGGTGATCGATGAGTGCTTGTGCTTACCATCTGTAGGAACTCTAATAGATCGGCTCTGAACTCACAGCACCGTCTGGGAAAAACAACACATAATATTAAAGGCAGATAAGGCTTTGTGGGTGCAGCGGAAACCAAATTCCAGTGAAGGCTCGACAGAAATTCCAATCTCCAAAGCACTAAAAGTTCCCAGACTACAAATTACCCCTAAATGCAGATTAATTTAACAGAGCATGTTTGTGTTTTATAGCATAAGTAGGAAGGGGTTCAGCACCGCAGATCAACTGGCCATCTGTTAGAAGCACGCCAACATGTCCTCCATCATTTTTGATAAATGCAATTTAGCAATTGGTAGGCAAGGAATGGGGGGATGGTTGAACTGTTGGTGCAGTCAGATTGGGCAAGGTTCAAAAGCCCATAACATCTAGTGGTGATTAGTCTTGCTGTTCAAAATAAGAGGGGTGAAAAAAAAAAGAAACTCATCTCATTCTCAAACTGTGCAATCTAAGTTGCCATCGGATGAGGCAAGATGAGACAAACAACTCAAGGAACATTTTGAAACACACACAAAGAGTAAAAAAAAAAAAAAAAAGTAAAGAGAGAGGGTTTGGATTTTACGGTGCCAGCTTAATCTGTTCTGACCGAGTGAGGAGAATGAAAAAGGAGGAATGATTCCCTGACCAGAGTCGCTCGGTCCAGCCTGGGCGCCGACTCAACTCCTGACGAAATAAACACCATCCTTCAATGTGAACAATTTCAAAACCACAACTTGGAACCACAACTGAGTGCGTAATCAAATCAATGTTTGGCCTCTGGGCCATTGGACCGGATGTTTGTGCTGCTTGTTTGCTCGCTTGGGCTATCTGAAGCTCCAGGCCTACTTAATCTGCAGTATCGATTATGGATGCATCGACTCCTAAAGCCTCACACCTGTGGGCTGCCTTTTCCATTGATTCAGTAAAAGGATACTAGATGGTGGAATAGCAGATGACGCCACAACCTCTCCGGTTATGCCAACTTCCATTAACAAGGCATGAGCAAACAACACATGTTCAGGGGAATGCAGGGAAGGAAGAGCGCGAGGATGAATCGGACCTGTGTCGAGCAATATTTGCTAATAAATCTTGATTTCAATCTGCGTGAAGTACCAGATGGGTGGGGTTCACATGGAGAACAGAAGGATAGAGGAAGGGTTATCGTAAAAAACCTCACCCCCCCCCCCCCCCCCCCCCCGTTAATACTGACCTGGCAGCAGTTTGATTATTAGGAAGCCCATAGCCGGAAGACTTAGCCGCTTCATCATCCCAGATCAAACCCCAGGGTGCGGGATTTGGACTGCGGCTCAGCATTAGGAGCTTCTTGGGATCATCCACAGCTCAAGACCAGTGGGCAACCACTTAAAAAAAGTCATCAGTCAAAAGTTTGGACACGCATTTTTCTTTCTTTTTTACCATTTTTTTTTACCATTTTAGAATAATAGTAAAGACATCAAAACTATGAAATAACACAAAAAAGTGTTAAATCAAAGCTATCTTATATTTTAGATTCTTTAAAGTAGCCGCCATTTGCCTTGATGGAAAGACAAAGGCTTTGGAAAGAAATTCATACATAGGATCAACTTCACTATTTATATTTGTCTAATAAACAAATTTCAAGCATTTAAGCATAAGCCTTTAGATCAAAATGACTTCAAGATAATGAAAAACATAGTACATTCAATCAGGTGTGTCCAAACTTTTGACTGGTAGTGTACCTCTCTCCTTAGCTCTTATTTTTGTTTCTTTTTTTTATTTCTTTTCCTGACACTTTTCTCTTAAATTATCATTCCATGGTCACAGGAATATTGTCCGGGGGATCCAAAACAGAGTATGGGCCAAGTGGGTTTTGAAAGCCAGAAATCTCATCAGCAGGCCAAGTCATCATTAAGTCACCAGTATTGATCAACAACCCCATCAGCACAGATATATATCATGGTCATTTTGTGCTATGGGACAGTAAAAATCTTACTTAATGCACCTTTAAGCATTTTCTATCAGTTTCACTCATTGTAAGTCAATCTGGATACGAGCACCATCTAAAATCCTAACTGTAAATCTCCTCTTTATTAAAAGGGTTCAGCAAAAGGACACAATGATGCCTCCAAAGTTTGGTGCTTCTTCAAGCAAAAAACAAGCCTGCTTAAAATATCACGGCCACCCGCCCTGATAGGGAAAAATTCAGGTTAGAGGGTGATGATGAGCTCTATGTTTCTGTCTTATTTGTGACCTTTCTATTTCACTTGAGGAGACGGGAGACATTTAAATGGCAATCTGCCTTTCCAGACACTGGATAAGGACTAACTTTTTATTCATAATTACAGCTGTCCTCTGGAAACGCATCAAAACTAGCCACGTGTGAGCCCCAAACCGCTGCTCAAAAATCATATGATACATCAGCAGTTCTGAAAAAAAAGCCAAAAACCCCCTGAGCACTTCTCGGGAACACACCATCTTTTCATAACTTGGTGGGCTTATTGGCTGAAAGTGAATGATTGCTTGGAAGAAGATGATTGACAAAACAGCAATAAATTAGTTGGAAACGGTCACAACAGTATCATCAGTGGATGTGCGTTTTCAACAACAACTATTCAATCCGGGAGAGGGAACAGGGAGTGTGGCCTCTTCTGTCTTCCACCAAATGCCAAACAAGCCAATGATCATCTGGCAAACAGACCGCACTGCTGCCCTTTCTCCACTCAGCTGTCTATTAAAGGAAAACATGTGGTCCAGTGTCTTGTTTCAGGGAAAGTGAAAACACACACCCGCAGAGGTACACAGTCGAGCGGAGGAGGCAGGCTGCATGTTGTGACTGCGAGTCTCTTTCGCCTTCCTTTGTACCACATTCCCTTACTCTACATCTCAACATGGGGTAGGGGGCAAGTTACTTGACCGCCCGCCCCCAACTCCCTTGACACCCACTAAAGAAAATCAATCAGTATTCAGGTCATGCCACAGGGCCCCCCCCTTAACTCGCGACCCCTGACCCCAGCAGGGTTCTCCTCAGAGAGCGTGACAGGGATTTGTCTGTGCTGCCAGCGTCTGCTCAGTGTCCGACGTTAACAAAGTCCTCGTGTCGAGGGGAGGGGCGAGGAGCCGACCCCCGTCCGCTGCCGACACAATCAATCCAGCTGAAGAGTTCAAGGTGGTCTGACCCGCATCTGACCCCCCGCCTCTGGAAACATGGTTACAAGCCTTTCCTAGCCGACTCCCCCCCCCTCCCTCCCTTCGGATCTAGGGAGAAACAGAGGATGCGCTCAAATTTCGATGGGTGCCCCTGGTAGGGAAACCAATCTCGAACGCATTTACTCACTCATATTTCACTTCACCCGACGCCGTGACATCGGAACGGCTGAGAAGCCCTGTTTCTGTCATGGGAAGTGCAAGGGGGGGCAGAATTAGCATAGCGTAATTACACTGGGGAAAGATCCAGTTAGCGCTATACAATATCGCAGACTCCAAGGAGCAAGACATAGCCCATAATTTGCCATTGTGCTCCCTATCCAATTGACAGCCGGTCTATGATATTGGAGATTAATGTCGGAATTCAGACTGTTAGTTTAACTGATGGTGCATTCAGTGATAATAACCAGGGTCTTGCACACAGTGAATCTGATGAGCAGCCGCGCACTAGGTCTACACCGCTTTCCCTCCCCTCCATAGGGTATTATCATGCTAATCTAAAAGGAGAGAGAAGAAGAAGAAGAAGAAAAAATACATTTTACTGAATGAGGAAATATAATAGGAAGTTGGGACCTCTGGAGCCGAATGGAGACAAAAGAGGGGCACATTCATCCGCCTCAGCCTGAGCGAAGCCGGGGTGACAAATGGACACAGACATTATGCCGGCTGGTTAATTAAAAGAACATAGCCTAATTAAAAAGATCTTTCTGGTGAATGGCCCCACCTCGACGCAATGGCTGACCTGTGTCTCCCGCACATGTTGGGCAGGAGAGTCAGTCAGCCTCTCTCTATTACGCATTCAATTTTCACATCAGAGCAGCTTCGACTGACAAGTGGCAAACACCAAAATGGAACGCGCCGCAGGAAGCGTGCGAGATCACCGTTGGGGGGCCGGAGCTGGTTAAATGAGACATGATTTCCATTAGACAGTCGATGAAACTTGCGTAAGAGGTTTGATAAAAACTTAACTCCACTTCTCTTGAAGAAAACTTTTCTCATCAATTTCTTTCCATCCAATTATTCCATATGTACAGTCTTGGAATATGTTCGAAGCCACCGGGGATTTCGGCTATCAGCGCTGCTAATAAATGTTCATACGTTCATAATGTTAAAAGTATGCTTGGATATAGGCTTTGTGGTGGCAGAGAGAGAGAGAGAGAGAGACAGAGACAGAGAGAGAGAGAGAGATAGAGAGTTATATTACTGCTGATAATTATTGATTTTGTTTAATTATTACTGACTCGATACACTATACTCCTACGTTTCTGTTCTGTCATGCTAATAAAGCAGATTTGAATTTGAATTGAGAGAGTGAGTGAGTGAGCGAACATAAATGTGAGTGAAGCTACTTTCAAACAGGATGTGAAAACTTCTAAAAACCCATTATTTCAAATGGCTTGCGAATACGAATACGAATACACTTACGACCCAAGTTCAACCTTGTTGACCTCTTGCACCGCGCTGTGTGATAAAACCCTCGCACGTCCAACAGAAACGACAAGGGAAATAGCCGGCCAGGAAGGGAAAGGAAATGGAGAAAAAAATCTATTCTAGCAGTATCAGAATTTCCTAAATTATACAACACAAGTCTGAAGTTGTTGTATAGGGACCTCAGTAGAAAAGCTCTCTCCTGGAAGCATGTTTCTAACCAAGCAGGCTAGAAATGCAGTGGAGATTAGCAATCTATGACCACTGGATGTTAAATTTTCAGTTCCCTAGACTTGTTCTACATGTGGCTAGATAACGAGCTAGGAACGGCTCTTCTCAACTCTTCTTGAAAACTTTGCCTATTTTTTTTAGCACAATCCTAGCCTGACATTCAGACTGAATGGCCATTTCATTCTCACTCCATTATTCAGCCTGAGATTGCCTCCTAGTTAGCAGTTTTCTGTGTGCGGAGGTGTTGATTTTCCCCGAACCAATCACTAGTGACTGATGTATCTGGCCGCTCTGATGTTATTTTCAGTGACACTGATGCTGAGTGTATTTACTAACTTCACCAAGAGTGTCGGTCGTTTTGGACAAAAAGATCTCATCTTTGCAAAGACAATATGTTGGTTAAGGAGGTGATTTCAACAAATGTTATTCTGCTGAAATGTTGCATGAGCGGTTGACCCACAAAAGCGCCGATTGGCTCGATCGTTTCTCAGAGTGAGAACAAGCCGTCGGCGAGAGCAACACCGGACTCTCTGAACCGCTTGACAAAGTTCAGGAGTCTGGAACCAGGCTCGCACAATCTCGACTTCCCCAAACATCTAGTTGAGCTGTACCACACAGCGAGCGCCAAGCAAAGCTAAGACGCATGAAGGTGAGTGAGGGAGTGAGATAAAGAGTGAGAGAGAGAGAGTGTGTTGCCCCCTTCATTCCTCTCACCCATCCGTCCATCAGTGGACTGTGACATGAAAGTAATACCAGGGTTTGGTGGTCGGCGCCTTGTTTACCCCGAGTTGTTTTCCGAGCCGTCAGTCACCGGCGATCGGCCCCTCGGGGAGAGACAGTGGAGGCGGGGAGATAATGTGGGAAAGCAATAAAGAGAGATCAAACATAGCCGACAAGGATGCGTTGGACCAGGGAAGAGGTGTGTGTGTGTGTGTGTGACAGAGTGGGAGGTGTTATGTTGAGTTTGTGTCTCTCAGTGGAAATAAGTTTACCTTCCCTGAGTAAGATAATGAACATGTAGTTCCAACTCTTAACAGCCCTCCACATCCATGCAGGCGCACACACACACACACACACACACACACACACACACAGGGATGCACAATCATCACTAAAATGACTATCCTGATTACCTTGAGATTGTGATCACGATTATTAATCACGATTACTAGTCTTGATCATTTGAGGCACAGAATATGACTCAAATCCACTTTTTGCACAATGACGACCATTTTCAGCTACAGCAGACATGAAAAGAAATGTTTCAAAATTGCCAATATTCAACGGTTATTAACTGTGGAAACTAAACTTGCAATATACAAATCATGCACAATTAATTGTGCTGCCTTACACACAAACAGACACACACACACACACACACACACACACTCATGCACCCTCCCTCACACACACACACACAAACAGGGATGCACAATCACCGCTAAAATGATTAACTGATTACTTTGAGATTGTGATCACGATTATAAAATCACGATTACTAGTCTTGATCATTTGAGGAACAAAATGTGACTTAAATCCACTTTTTGCAGAACGACGACGATTTTCAACTACAGACATTCTACATGAAATGAAAAGTTTAAAAACTGCCAATATTCAACGGTTATTAACTGTGGAAACTATATACAATATACAGTCATGCTTCCTTACACACAAACATACACACACACTCACTCATGCACCCTCCCTCACACACACACACACACACACACACACACACACACACACACACACACACACACACACAGCTACACGGGTGAGTCAACACATGGTTAAACTGACACACACCCGTGGAATGGGAAGAGTTCAGGGCACTGGAGGGGAGGAGGGGGTGTGTTTTACTCACCCTGGACTGGTGCCCGGGTTGGATTCATATGACACTAACTGAGACCCCCCCTCCACCCGCCCCACCCCCGTCCGCCCCCTCCCCATAAACCCCCACTCTCCCCCCCCCCCACAGACCGGGTTTAAAAATAGCCTCGATTCGATGGAAAAGAGCCCGGAGTTCTGAGAAACGAAGGAAAGCGATCATGCTAAGAGTAGGCGGGTGGACTTATCTTACACCATGTCCGAGCCAAACACTTCATATTCGCTGCACATATGGTGACCGCTAAAACACACACACACAAATAACAATGTGATAGCCCAAGTATAAAGTCTAAATAAAAAAAACAGCAATCACACACACACAAATACATGTGCACAGGTAACACACATTTACATACATAGAAGCAGATTCAGAGGGAAATCTTCAAAGAAGCACCACAGCACAATCTAAATTTAACATATTCCAAATTTAAAGCAAGGGGGGGGGGGGGGGGCTTCACGCAAAGTGTTGTTTGTGGGAAATCGGCCACAATTCATATCTACATAGCGCAGGGTGCATGCATAAGAAAGCGGATAAAGAGCTTGAGGCAGAATGAGACTTAGGAATCAAAATCTCTGTTGGCGCTTTTTTAAACCATCAATGAATCTTTCACCTAAAATTAGGCCTTGCAGAATATAGCCCAAGTCGTCGAGGAGCCTCACGCTGTCCAGAGCGAGTACAGTACAGTAGGCGATACGAGACCGGGACTGGACTCGGCCAACTTTTCAAGTAACAAGGTCAAACCGCACTGCTATTTTTGGAAAGTTGGGAAATTGGATGCAGTTAGCGGTGCTCATTGACAGCACGCATGTCACATAACACTGGTGAGAAGGCAGCGCATTTCATTTTCAAAAAAAGACGTGTGATAATTCTCTAAGAAAACGCCGCCACGTTTTTTTATCCCAACGCTTAAATAAATTAAATGCATGTGAATACCTGTCACCTTCTGAGCGTGTGCGGAGCTGGAATAGGGATGTGATGAGGCATTACTTTGTGAAAGCAGCGGCTTTGGACGAGGAGGAGAGAGCGAGAAAAAAGAAAAAAAATCCTTATCTTAGGTTTTTAATTTCCTGCTTCATTTCACGTTTCAGGACCATAAAAATTCTCATTTCGAAAAACTGCAATAAGCAACAATGAGACATGATCATAACTCAGAATTACTTCTATAGTAAGTAAGCGCCAGACTCCCCCCCCCCCCCCCCTCATGCAGTCGGCCTAATTGCTTTACAGCCTAGATGTGACAAGCCAGACAATTGCCGTGCCAAGGATTATCAAAGGAGAAACCTTTAAAAACCATCAACACAGATTCAATTCCTAAGTCTCATTCTGCCTAAAACTCTTAACCTACTTTCCTCTGCACCACCCTGCAGATCTGTCCTGCTGGTTTTCCAAGAACAACACTCTGCCTGCTCCCACACTTAAAAGTCTTGGGACGCGTTCAGTGTGTTTTTCTAGTCGATTTCACTCCACCGGGATCCGCAACACCACCAGCGACGGTGATTCTAGCAGTGCAGCCTAAACTTCTGCAAATCATTCAGTGACTTGGATGCCGTTCATTCACACTCACAGCTTTTAGTCTCTCTCTAAAGATAGCCTTCACGAGATAACCTGTATCAAAACTACATTACTAAAAACAAAACTTATCTTAAAAATGCATAAAGCAGGAGCTGACGCATGCAGCTGAGCCTCAAGTAAAATCCAAATTAAACAGTCTGGCAGGGACTGGGGAGTTTGTCCAATCTCACTGACGTTTAAACAACAGATTTAACGAATAGTCTAAAAACAGAAATGTGCCAAAATAGACATGACTGACGGCAGTTTCCCCAAGCATTATCAGCCAACTTAAAATGGAGCTGACCTGTTTTTCCATCATGCCTGGATCAACTTTTGTGTTTTCAATTTCATCATTACAGCATTTGTGAGGGTTCACTTTTTGTCACCGACGGTATAGGACTTCTTGTTGTTTCACCATGACGCGTTGCAAAGAGCTCACACACATTGTAATGATAAGAGGGCAAACACGTCAGTTCAGAAATACAGATGAAGTATCGCATTAGCTATGTACACTCTAAAAAAAGACAAAAAAAATAGCGTGGAAAACAAAGAGCAAGGCGCACAGGGAGAAAAATGCAATAAAGAAAGGAGAAAGAGGCTGCCGATAATGCAAAGCTACATTTATTTGGATACTTTACACATTTGAAGTCCCAGTATTTCAAAAAGCACAAACTATAAGGCTGTGAGGGCTACATGGACACACCAAAAAACTATGTGTTTCACAGAGGAGGCTCCTTCAGGTAGGCTATATATGAAGTAGCTATATAAAAAAAAAGACATTTTTAGAGTAGAGAGAGATCTACCGAAAACTTGAAGTAATCATCCATATTGCTACGGTCTGTCACCAAATGATAAAACACAATGGTGATTTCATCTTTTTCCACTGTCTGTTCTAAACAGCCGGTGTCTGGCAGCTCTTTCCTGGGAAAACATCCGCTGCCACACAGGAAGAGATGCGTTTTATGTTTCCGGTTTGTTTGGAATAAACAGAAGAAGAAGAAGAACTGGGTAGTTAGCATGAACAGCGATAGCCACCATGGCTGAACAGACAAAGAAAAGAGAAACTCAAACTGCATCAACAGGAAATCCAAGCTCCGCCCACACTGTTTGATTGACAGGTGATCTCTGGGAAGTGCAGTGCAGAAACACCACAGAAATGAGGCTTAGCATCAAAGATGGAGACAAACACAGATCTTGCAAATTACTGTTTTTATAATGTTAACACGTAAATTGCTAAACTTTCAATGGCAGCTTCTCATTTCTGTACAACTAGAATTGGGAATCGAAAGTATTTGATCATATCTGAATCCAGCATTGAATCTGCATCCTTTTGAATCCCTTATCAACCCCCCCGCCGCCATTGTTGATCCGCCATGTTGACGAACAGTAAAGTTCAGGAAGTGGGGACCGGGGTATCAGAACACAACCCTTCCTACAGTAACTAGTCATTTATTTTCTGTATTTACTCCCTTGCCCGATCTCACCGAGGGGCCGGAGAGAAGTTGGACAGGAGAAGGGGAAGTCAAGGGGGCGTGTGCTCCACTTTCAGCATGACTGGCTAATCAATGAGGCGGGAGGCCTGCCCTCATTATGAAGTGATTAAGAGATCATTTGGAGCACAAACCGATGCACCTTTACCCCTCCCCCCTACCCCCCCGCTAGGAGTTCAACGATCAATAGCTGGTATGTATGGCCGGCAGCAATTTACAGAGACACTTGTTTCCTTACTTCAGGTGTTTCCTCCCATTAAAAACAGAGGAGCTGGGAGAATAGGAGTGGATTTAGAGGAGAAGTTATGTTTCTGTACTCTCCAACTGATGGCGAGGGGAAGTGCATGGTGATATCTGTGTTATCTTAATCTTTCGGGAGTTAATATTATGCTACTGAGCGCTAAGCTTTTTAAAGAACAGTTCGGATTCTGGGGATTGTGGGTGATGCAGCCGAAGAGCAGTTTTGAAAGATCTCCGCTCTTAGTCATCAGCTAGTAATCCTGTCACATGATGGAAATCCATGCACACATGAAGACGCATTAGCTGCTGCTTCACATGAAATATGCATGAAACATGACAGGCATTCATTTTTGGATGATTCATTTCTTCCCCCCCTTCCAGATAGCTCCTTTCTGTCGTACATGTTGCTTCCCAGCTGCCCTCTGGGTAGCAAGCACAATCTGCTTGTTACACAAATCAAAGTGAGTGTGTGTCTGTGATACTATGTAGTGAGTAGGTACCCTTTCCTTCATCTAAAGGGCAGCCGATACAGGAGCGGGAATGCCTTTTAAGGGAGACAAAAAGCAAGCATCTACAAGCATCACTCCGACTCTCACTGCAGCACCTTTCCAATTTCAACAAACAAAACCACATACATAACAAACTCGGTGCATGACTTACATAGAAATGAAACAGAAGAGCAATAAATAAACACTGAGAAAAATAACTGAGGTTTAAGTTTAACTTTCGAACGCACAAAGATTCTTTCATGGGACGTGAGACCCTCCCTGACCTAAATACATAAATCGGAGGCAATTTGCTGACACGGCGGGCTACAGGTTATATTTTCCCCTCTAATTGCCGGACCCCCTCCACTGTGCTTCATGAAGCGTAACCAGACAGTGATCCAGTGTTCCTGCTGCGCTGTTCGCGGCCGTGGCGGGTTGGCAAGGAGCGCCTAAGTCCATGTTTGACAAGGGGTTAACGTTTCTGAAAAACAGCTCGACAAAACCACAGGAAGACAGCCAGTCTGGAAGGACGGACTGAGGCCTGTCACATGTCCAGAGTGTGGTCCGCGACCGCCCGCCATCTTTTTCTTCTTCTCCTTCCCTCTAGCCTTTCACTGAACTCCAAGCTTTTTCCTCCCAAAATTTACACACTCATCAGCTTGGCTATAATTTCCCGTACTCCGCTAACCACACTAGGGCCGCAGGAGGGAAGCCACCGCACGCCTGTTTTTGGAATCAGAAGTAATTATAAGCCTGCCAAGGATTCAAATCTAATAGCTGATGATTGGACTAGTGGGAGAGTGCGTTGTCAGTGCTGAACACATGCAATCATGTATTCACCTTTATTTCCAGCAGGCTCTAATAACAATAAGAGGGAAATGGATGCAACTAAACTGGCAGTATACGGCATCATAACTGTGCCATGGGCAATCTGTAAATGTGAACTTTAAAATTGCACAAGCCAATATACCTGCAAGACACACTGAATCAGCAAAAAAACAAGGGAAAGCTTTTCTTTCAGCAGCAGTGAGGAAGTCATTCCAGTGAACACGGAGTTGGGAGGACAGCTGAAAAACTTTAGCATGACCGCTGCAAACCGCAGCCTCCCGCAGCGCCGGGTCCGGCCGGGACAGTGATGGAGGAGCCTCTTCAGCTGCACTGCAGAAGGCGCGGGGCGGGCCTGCTCGCTTTTCTTAACCTGACAATTTGTAATGCTCGATGCAACATGTTAATGCGATTCCTCACCTGCTGCTGTCCAATGGGGCCAGACCTAAAGGCCAAGGCCCGGTGGTCTCAGCAGATAGGCTGGACAGGCCGGCCCTGTGTCAGCGCTGGGTTATGGATGGTGGCAAGCCTCCGGGGCTGACAGGTAATAATTCACTCCCCAGGGGTCCAACACCCTTCGCTGGACACAAGGCAGTCGGCAAGGAAAGGGTGGGGGGTGGTGGGGGGGGTGGGGGAGTGAGGCGAGGCAGCCTTGGAGCTCGTATCCCCATAACCCATCCCCACCCCCACCTCCTTTCCCTCCTCCACCATTTTCTTAAAGAAGCGGGGTTCTCATTGGCTGCCCGGTTGCCACGGGTAACCGGCCATTATCAATATGAAATATGAGGTGCCACAGACCGGTGCCTCTCTCAGGTGCAGGGCCAACAAAGTCCCATATGTCGCGGATGAGGAGCGGAGATTAACTGTTGCTTCCTGGAGCACGGCGCTGCGCGGCGCCGGCCCATTCTTTAGACATCAGTAGTCGCACAATGCCGCAGGTGCTCGAGGTCTGAGACACTTCAGACAAATCACTGTTGTCGAGATGCCACAACAATACCACTAAAAAAAAATGATCCAATGCTCTCAAGTTCTACTGAGCTTGAAATGTGGGGGGGAATGAGCGAGAGTGCAGCAATTCAGCCACTGCAAGTACCAAAACTATTTGGGTTGAGGGTTTAATATAAGGTTTTTTCTCTGGCCCATCGAAACTGCGCTTGCTGATATGTGTGTGTGTGTGTGTGTGTGTGTGTGTGTGTGTGTGTGTGAGTATTACATGTTGCCATGTTCAGAGATTGGGGATTTTGTCTTATGATGAAAAAGGAAATGGGCCTGCTGAACGCCCCGAGGGCCACAGTGCCTCAGCCCCTGGTTAGGAGCCTATTTCAACCATCATTACCCTGCGGACCATTAGGAAGATGCCATCATCTGCACATGCGGGGCCCCTTCATCGGGCCTCTTGTCATTTCAAACCAAAGCAAGTGCCGAAATGGAAATCGGAAATAAAATTACACACTGGGCTAAATGCGCCATTAACCATGCTAACTGAGCAACGGACCTTTCAGGGCTGAAAATGAGAGCCGGACGAACAGCAAGCAATTTTCAGCGGTGACGAGGAAATGAATGTGTTGCTCTCTCACACGCAGTTCCAGTCATTTACAACTATAATTCACCAGTCAGCAGAATGCGACTTTCCTAATGGTGTTGGGTAATAATAAAAGAGACAAAAAAGAAAGAAAGAAAGAGTGGAGTTGCTTGTTTGTGTGTGTGAGCGTGGGAGACCGCCAGGAACTTCAGGGGTTGCCTATAGATATATATAGTATAGTGGGAGTAGACAGTCAGAAATACCAGTAAATATCAAACACATACAGGCTACAGGAGCATCCAACCTCGACTGCAGCGTAGCAGCACCTCTCCCTGTCAGCCAACCAGTAACATGTCAAATGAAATTGCCTGAAACCACACCGAAATGTCCTCTCAGCGGCACACAGTGCTAAGTCACTGTACAACTGCGGTATGAAACCACAAGCCATCAGTGGCCTCCTCTTCCTATGATATCATCGCAGCAGCCTTGAGGACCGGGCGCAAGGAAAAAACCAAGAAAATCACAAGATCCAACCACACGGCCTCCACTTTACATCTGATTGGAGGGACCAGGGAGTGGATTTTCCCAAAGTAAAAGACCCGAAAACAAGAGGCACATATACTGAAAGAGCAAAGGTTGCCTCTGCTGTTCAATCAAGGCAATGTAGATGTGGCTTAACCCTTAAGCATATCAACATGAATATTTAAAATGCCTGTACAACTTTTTAAATTAGAGCTCCAAGCCCACAGCTAGACAGCTGAATGATACTACTGAGGTGAATCACAGGAAGAAAATGTATTTTAAGTCAGGAAATAGGGTGCAGGTTATCTGTCAACAGGCTTCCATGTAAAAAACCCATGTCCAAAAAGTAGTAGAGTAGTCTATAATGAGTTTGTGTGTGCATAAGAGAGATTTATTTATTTATTGCTGATGTCCTTAGCCTTAACTACAGCCACAGAGGGAGATGAGCAGGCTCCTGCACAACAACCTGAGATAAACCCGAGTCCTATTTCTGCAAAGGATGGATCAAGTACAGGCTCTGTACACCTATTTCAACACAAATAACCACCGGCTGCTGGGAATCAAACCTCAGGGCCGCTCCGGAGAAAATAACATAATCTATATGTGTGTTGTGGGCAATAATACTGTGGTTCAATACGGACTGGCGCTGCAACTCTCCGTGCAAAAAACCAGAAACCTGTTAGAACAACGAGCTTATCTTACAGCGAGTTTGTCATTAACACAACGGGCAGATGAAGTAAGTCTGATTTTGAAGGTTGTTTTTTTTTTAATCAAAAAATTGGGAAAATACTGTTTTAACGGAATTGCCTTAAACATTTCACAGTCAAACAAACACTTCGTACGGTTTTCTTTTCCAGGCAATAACCGGCTCAAAGTGATTTATTAATATTCTCTACAAGTAAAACAGCACATTCTCCATCCTGCGTTGCTATTTCTTTACACACACACACACACACACACACACACGTCCTCCTTACCAAATACACACATTTGGCCTGTTTTTGTTGGAAAATAAACGTGGGTATCTAAATTCAGTTGACGTCTTGGGCAAAAGGCCACTAATAACACAAATGGTATCAGTTGTTAATTTGTGATAAGTTGGTGAGGAGCCACACCGCGACGGTCCACTGGAAAAATCATTATTTATGTTACAGGTTACGTGTTATGTGGCCTTTGATTTAAAATACCGTCTCAAAATAAATATTCATCTGTGAATTTTTTGCGACGACATACACCAAAGTGTGGAAAGGAACGGTAATTTGTAGCCTATTATAAAGCGATGTGATGTTAGCTAGTACAAGCTAGTCCCTGCTGTTCATTCGCAGTGTAAAAACTGACTCCAATACTCCAAAAAGGAGCCGAAGAAAAGGAGATACGGAGATACGCGGAACCCAAATTCAAGTTGGAGACCGTGAAAGGACAGTTCAGGCTACAGGACGTGTCTAAACTGTTGAATTGACGTGATTTGTATGGATGTAGAGGTCTGAAAGCCCAGTTTCCCCCGGACTAACCTGGTAAACTTGAGGCATCAGACTCCTAATGAGCGAAGTGAGCGCAGCTGCAGCAGCATCGCCAAAGTCCCCAACTACTGCCAGCCACTTCTTACCTTTATCCCTTCCGTTTTCCTCCTCGCGCTGCCGGCGGCAAAAAATACTGTCGCCGTAGTCTTGCGGGGCAGATACCGTCGCAGAGAAGCGTTAAAGTCGCGATGAAGAAAAAGAAAAAGCTTTGTTAGTTTTTGTTTTCTCGCAAAATGGTTAGTATTCCCAGAGCGCCAAAGCAGCGAAAGAGCGCCCCTTACTACTGTGACAGACTGGAGCTAGACTGAAATCACAACACTCCGGCAGCGGATGAAGCCCCGCCCCCGAGGTGTAGTTTGACAGGCGTTCCATCCAATCACAGCGGGAGATAGAGTTTCACCTCCTGTCTGATTGGCTGAGGATTCAAGTTTTGTGTTCCACTCCACCCACCACGTCTCACTTTTCTCCCAGATGTTGAATGCCTGAACATCGGGGGTCCTGTAAGTCCAGCCCGCCAATCAGGATCCGGACTGGGGGATTTAAACACACATATCTGACTTTTGGGAGGAGTTAACTATGACAATACATTTATTGCATTATTCTGTTGTAAGTAATATCTTATTACACAGTATAGTCAATGTGTAGTATAGTAATTGGTGTAGCCTATACTATAGTTTAATACATTCATTCCTATAGTAGAGTGAATTCAATGTAATACAGTGAATTAAGTTATAGTTTACTACATTGTATTGTAGTAATTACTATAGCATAAACATGCACTATTGTATTGTGGTGTATACTGTTGTTTGCTACTTTGTTGTGTAATAATTACTATAATATACAAAAAGTTTAATGTAGTAATTTGTAGCATACCATAGTTTAATACATTATTCTGCGGTTTCTACTATGTTATAACAGAATTCTATTTTTTCATATGGGTCTGAATATGAAAACATATAGTTGATTGCCATAGGAGCCAGACATTGCTTAGGCCACACCTAAACCTATTACTGTCACATTGCACACAATATTATAATATAAAGGATTTTTGTGTCCTTTTCAAATAAACCATGTTCCTATGGTTGGTTTAAAAGAAATGGAGAGTACTTTGTTTAGGATCACTGAAAATTACAGAGACAGCAATTTAGCCTACATTAGTATACAATACTATAGTATAGTATTAAAAATGCATGTACGCATGCTGTGCAGAACAAAAGGCTAATCTGTTTTGACAGGCAGGGTATTCAGTATGTGAAAGACCATGAGAAACATGAGTAACAAGGGTTAATCAATTGGTGATGATGATGTGTAGCGCATTCCCAGAAACACTAATAAGACACCTGTGTAGAGATGGCTCTGCTGAGGCATTTGGTTTGATTCTACACCAGCATTTGATGTTAATCTAATAGATGGCTGTGTACTCTCTGACTCATGCATCTCTCTCCTTCATCTATTCCATTTCCATTTCAGTCAGTCTTTCTTGCCAAAATGCTCCTGTCTTTTTTTAAAAAAGGAAAAAGATTCAAGTGGCTGCTCCAGCAATTGTTTGCAGTGGATATGAAATGTATACTGTTAGCCACTTGGTAGCGAGATGAAAAAACAGAAGATGGCCTCCTATCGCTGCTCGTTTCACGGCATGCTTGGTCATGACATTCCTTTTTGGCCCAGGAAGGCCTCAAGCCGCAGCGAAATGGTTGAGCGTTTTTGGTCAGCTTTGAGTCGACGCTGATAGATTTACTCCAGTTGTTCCTCTTGGCAGGCCGGGCCTGGCTGTTGTGGTGAGGGTCTCTGGAGGGGAGGGAGAGGACACCGGCTCCCCGCTTCAGCGATTCGCGTGGACGCGCTAAATCTTTGGCCGCCGTCCGCTCACTGTCAGACTCTGCCAGTAAGGGTTTCCTGATTTTAGCAGAGGCCGGATATATTGAAAGGCTGTTCTCTTTTTGTATTTCTCCAATTTCCTTTTTGCTTTTCTTGAGAGTAACAGAGCACCAGTTATATATGTATGTCATATACAGTATATGTCATATGTCATATATGTATGGCATATGACATGTATATGATATGTAAAGCCCTTTGAGACTTGTGATAAAGGGCTATATGAATTAACGAGACTAGACTAGACTAGACTAGACTAGCTATCTTGAACCTCTGCATTACAAAATAATAATAATATTTTGGAGTGTGAAGTATTTTCTGCTCCTGTGGGTGGAGAAACTGGTCTCTCTCCTCTTCTACGATGGATTTCTCCCTGTATGATTGTTGAACGTCTCTTGGTGCAAAATGGCGGCTCTAGAAAGAAGCCCTCGCTCTTTGACTCTGAGGGACTGACACCAAAACCTGACGTTTACCGCTGATGTTTTAGACCGCTGAAACATTTTCTGATATCAAACTCCGTTGTAGCTGCTGGAAATATGTGGTCACATTGTTTATGTTTGGCCAGTAATCCAGGGGGAATAAGGAAAAACACCAAACAGCAAAATGGGCCCAGAAATGCGAGGTACATCACCTTACTCTACCATACACCGTTGATGCAATCATTTGACAGATCGCTTCAGTACATTACGTGCAATGCTCACATCAACACTCTTGCAATACCCTAAAGCACAGGCTCATACCCCAAATACCAAGCATGTCAACCGGTACAAGCCGTTCTTGTGACAGTGACAGGAGTCCTAAGAACTGGTCCTGCAGCCTGCGTTGAGTCAGGACTGACAATCGCACTGCAGTAAGTCAACAAATGCCTGAGTGGGAGGAAAAAGCATGTGAGCACAATGGCTGAATTCAAACAGTCTGTTTTGGAGTGCATGGGAATGACTTGGAGACTCGCGTCACCTGAGAGCCAATTATGAGAAACACACATGCGATATATCTCATGTTTGGTCCCACGGGTCTCTTTGAGGAAGCAAAGGCACTGATAGCCGGCGAACAGAAACGCAGAAGTGGGGACGATGAATCCTGCATAATGATGACAATGTTCTACAAGGCTTCGTCCTCTCTGCTGCTCCTCACAGGCCTGCAGCACCTCAAAGACTCTGAAAACCAGAGGGAATATCAACTGCTGCTCACCAGGAAGCAAGGGAATGCTTTTTCCCCCGAGGCGATAATCATTATTATACGTACATGTATTAGGTGTTGCATGTATTGTATGGTAATGCCCGATGTTAACATGGCAATAATGTATTGAATCGCATAATTTTTGGAGTTCTAGGCAAAGTATTTTGAAATACAGCAGCAGGTGAACTTGTTACCTTATGCTGTGGAAACTATCATGAATAAAATACATCAGATAATGAAGTCATGAAGAGATTAGGCAAGATTAATGTGATCATTCCCAAGTAAAGTGAACATTTACTCATAGATTGGCAGCAAAAAATACATGTGGATCATCAGAATAACTGAGCTAAACATGTATTTTCATGTATTTAGTATTAAGGCCCATTCACATGTAGAATGATAACTGTAAAGATAACTATATGCTATAACGAGACACTGTTGCTCAAGCATTCACGCTACAATGATATCTGTGATCAGGTCCTCGGCAAATGAAGCATCATTGCAAAAAAAATCATTAAAAACAAAAATATAGTCGTAGTTTTAGATGTTTTTATAGTTATCTGTATCCAAAAAAATCACTCAAAACAAAAATATAGTTGTAGTTTTGGATGTTTTTATAGTTATCGTTGTAGTGGGAACACAGACATTCTACTTACTTACAACGATTTCAATCTTTTTTATAGTTATAGTTCTCTTTATAGTTATTGTTGCAGATGTGAACGAGCCTCTAATGGTGCTTATTTGGTCTCTAATGATGTTAGTCCCAATCAACCGGCTATGAAAAAGTCAGAAGAAGATATAACTTGATAACGCCAGCAGCAGCCAGCCTGGTAACATTTGGCTGTATCAGTGACATGCTGCGTGTGTCTGGTGTCTGTGATCTTAATCCAGCAGTGGGAATCTGAAGCCACAGCAGGTTTTTCAACTAAACAAAGATTAAGATAGATTCACTTTGTTTGTTTATCATCTGAATTCATGTCCAGGGGTCAGATCCAGGACAAATGAAGCAAAACAAATGATGCTCTCTCTCTCTCTCCCCTCCTCTCTCATCCTCTCCTCTATTCTCTCTCTTTCTCTGTCTCTCTGTCTCTCTCTCCTCTCCTCTCCCATCCTCTCCTCTCTCTCTCTCTCTCTCCTCTCATTGCCAAAACTCTAAGCCTCAGACAGATAACTACTGCTGTCACAAAATGCACACTTCATACTGTTTACTGACACACACACACACACACACACACACATATGACAACCCTCCTGTGTACACCATGTACTGTTACATCGATGTTGTATCCATAATTTTTGTTTGCTCCATGTGCTTAGTCATCCAAGAGCAGCATATGGGTGTCAGAGGATGACTGTTAAGCTCCTCCTGTCTCAATAATAATAATAATAATAATGTGATACTTTATTTATCCCCATAGGGAAATACTCTTTGCTTGGTTTTTAGACAACAGTCAGTTGCTTGATTTATAAAGTTAATATGATGTTCCCAACACAATTAATTCACTAATATAAAACACATGACAAGATTAGTGGATATCTATCTACATGAAAAAGGCAGCTACTAATAGAATGTACAACTCTTAACCAAGCTCGATGACTGGCTGACGAGATGAGCAAGGCACAGCGCCACATGTGATTGGCTCAGTGAAGAGTGGGGCGGGGCCAGCTGTTTTGCAGCTGCCTTCCAGTCGTCACTCAGGGAATCAAAGTCCCTTTTGCTGTGTGTTTGTGAATCAGTCCGCCTCCACAAGCAAAATAAATGTCTCAAAAATGCACAAATAAATGCAAGCCACAGCACAAATTGGATTCACAAATGCAGATTCAGCAATGTTAATTGACATTTTTGGCTCTGAATATATGTTGTTACTAAGAAAATATGAATATATCATTTATGAAGTTGGGGGAATTTTGTGAAAACCTGTCAGACTTTTGTATTAAGTACCAAAGTATTTGTGTTTCTTATTCTTATTCATCCCATCCTATATATTTCTGAATGTTGAACCACAGTTCACTCCACACTGGTAGGGATTCAGCCTCTTCAGCACTTCGGCAGGGCAGATGCTTGCTGACACGGCAGTTTGAACCCTGGTCGTCCGGCTGAAGGACAGAGACTCTGACCACGAGGCCCTGCCGCCCCACTGTACCCAGCATCCACTGTGGATAACACACCGCCATGTGGTTCAAGTCCATGTGAATAACATCACGCAGAACCTCATGACACTGTGAAGCCAGGAGCCGGCCTGACGCATGTGGTAAATTTCTGTCTCTTCGTCTCGGCACAACACGAACACATGGATTTATGCTTCCTCATTTCTTCCTGCTGGTTTCCTCTTCTCTTCTCTCGTTGTGCTAAATTGCTATTTATTCGTCGTTGTTTGGTGAAAACAAACATATTTATCCTGAACCGCCATTACATTTTGTTCCTGCTGTTTTCCCCTTTTTTCCTATTACTTGGCGTGATACAATAACTGGCGTTCGTTGTGTGAGCAGAAGCACTATCGATTCTCACTGTGGTGCTTTACAGCTCAGTGTGCGGAGCATCGCACCGTGTGGGACGATTCCGTCTCTTACGGGTCGGAGGGACACCGGAGACGAGCTCCCGGTTCTGTCCGTGTTTACCTCGGTGCTTCGACACAAACAAAACTGTCTACAGCTCCAAACGCGCCCCGACAATGGAGTTCCCCCTTTCCGAGGAGGAGTCCGACAGCGTATAAACGAATAAATAGTCTTTTCAGGACAGCATTCGTCACGGCTCGTTATGTGGCGTCTCTGGCTCATGGCTTCAGTCCAGCATCTACTGAAATAGCCTACAGATAATATAAGTGTTTAATTGGGCGTGGGTGTGACCCGCTGTCCCGATGGACTTCCCCTGGATTTGGCCTCCTGACCAACAGTCCATCCCACCCAACTTGCCACAGGCTCTAACACCACCAGGGTTAGGGGGTTTATTTGCCACTGGGGCCACTCATACCTAACATGTATGCGCTTAGAGCTATATATGTAACTTTTTGCCTCGAGGCAGGAAGTGTATTAGTCCTGCCCTCCTCCTCCTCCTCAATTAGTCAAGATCCTGCCCGAACACTTGTCACTCATCTTTCAAGCTGTCTATCTTGAAACGGCATCTAGCTTGAGGCGGAGGGAACCGGCATCCGTAAAGCCTCCACAGGCGAAGAAGAAGCAGACGGTGATCGCAGCCAATCAGCAATAAAAAAACACACAACGGTCTTATATGCTGCACTTTCAGCCTCGCTGTACTTTCTTTTCTTGCCGCTTTCTGCCATTGTTGTTGTTGCTGTGATGTGTGTTGTGTGTTGTGACCCTGATAGTCCCAACCAGTGTTGGGCTCGTTACTCCAAAAATTTAATTTATTACTCATTACTCGTTACTCTTTTCAAAAGGAATACTATTACTTTACTTATTACTCCCTGCCAACAGTAATTCGTCACACTACTTGTTATATTACTTTTCCATTACACCCCACAAAATTGGTAATTGCGTCCTTTCTCCTCAAAATTCAGACTTTGCATGTGCGTCTCTGTGTGAATGTCAGGGTAATCGCCGGTAAGCGCAGCTAAGGCTTCAAACTAGCAGTTTTTTTCTGCAGCCTATGAATCCATAAAAGTTAAAAGGCTAGATGAAAAGCACACCTGGCTCAAACTGATGACGAGACACAATCTTTTAAACAACTTCTGTTATTTGCACGCCGACGTGCACGTCGTTTTGCGGCAGGTCGTTTTGCGACGATTACGAAAATGAATCAACAAAAGTAAGGTTGTAACGAGTTATTTTTTTGGGGGGTAACTGTAATATTATTACTGAAATTTTATTAGTAATTAGTTACTACTCGTTACTGGGGAAAGTAATATTATTACTGTAACGCGTTACTAGTAACGTGTTACTGCCCAACACTGGTCCCAACACAGCTCACTGCTGGCCACGCCCACAGGAAATGGTTTACTCCAAAACATCACTGAAAAGTCAATTTCAGGCAAACAGGGGGTTTAAAGAATAAACACACAAGGTCACAGACAGAAACACAGTGATAATGTGCAATATATCCTATTTATTTATTGTTATTTTAATGTCAAAAATGTTGCATATTGCAGCTTTAAGGTACTACAAGGTGCACTGGAGAGGAGTGTTCACCTAATGGTATATGGTAAAGCTTTTTTTTCATCACCCACTTATATTTACATCGTAGGCATTTAGCAGACACTCCAGAGCAAATTCCAGTGAGCGCCACAATAGAATGAGCTTCAATTCCTAGATTACCACCGTTACAAGAAACCAATAGTAAGGAGGTCAAGGCTTACAGCGACAGTGCCCTCACAACATTCCTGTGCCTGCGGAGTGATCATGTAAGAGAGAAGTGCTCGGGAAAGAAAGAAAGCAGGAGCTGAGTAGAAGAGTAGAAGTAGAAGGGTTTCTGCTGAGAATATATTAGAGGAAGTAGAGAAGAAAGCTGTGGGAGAGAGGGGGAGGAGAGGGCGATGTGAGGCACTTCTTGAAGAAATGAGCTTTTTTTGACGGAAGATAGGGAGTGACTCCTCTATTATGACTGGAGTGGGAAGGTCATTCTATCATTTTAAAGAGCTAAGTGATCGGTAGAGGCAGAATGAAGAACATGGGATAGTGTGTAAGGATTGGACCACGGTCTGGAGGTATGGGGTTGTAGGACCATGATCTGGAGGTATGGGGGTGCAGGACTGGACCAGGTATGGGGGTGCAGGACTGGAGCATAGTCTGGATGTATGGAGGTGCAGGACTGGACCACAGTCTGGAGGTATGGGGGTGTAGGACTGGACCACAGTCTGAAGGTATGGGGGTGTAGGACCATGATCTGGAGGTATGGGGGTGCAGGACTGGACCACAGTCTGGAGGTATGGGGGTGTAGGACCATGATCTGGAGGTATGGGGGTGCAGGACTGGACCACAGTCTGGAGGTATGGGGGTGTAGGACCATGATCTGGAGGTATGGGGGTGCAGGACTCGACCATGATCTGGAGGTATGGGGGTGCAGGACTGGACCATGATCTGGAGGTATGGGGGTGCAGGACTGGACCATGGTGCCTGCCATACCATTAAGCCCAATAAATCACAGCTTGGGGAGGTAAAGTAGTGGTCTTTAAAGAAGTAAATTGAACAATAGTTTTTATAGTGTTGTATAGGGACTGATATGGATTTTTGAAGGCCGATATTACCAATAATTTTGGATTGAAGCAGCCAGTGTTTTGTGCTGTATATTTAAATTGGATCATTTTTACGCCATGAAAACAATTCCAAAAAATACAAGGATTCAGTGTTTCCCCCATAATTTTATTCTTTGCAGGGTGGAATAGCCTTTAAAACAACATTTAGACAATCTGGCATTAAAACCCATAGTAACAAAATTCTTAAAATACCCTTAAAACAGGTTAAGGCAGGTTTTATTACAGGTTTTACAGACTGACAGACTGGTTTTACATCTTCTCACCTCCGTCATATCAGTAGTGGGCAACACTGACTGGCCAATGTTTACTGGCCCAAAATTGGTCGGACCATAGTGTTGCAAAGTTAATTTTGTTAAAATAATAATAATAATAATAATAATAATAATAATAATAATATTTTTCTTATCATATCATATAATTTCTTTTTTATTATTTTTCCTCTCTTACACAGGAGTTATTTATTACACACATAGGACTTAATGCCCAATACCACTTTGACACATGAGACACTTTTAATAGTTTTATATTTTTATCTTCATAGTTTTATAGTTTCATATTTATTTATATTGCCTTATTATCTTTCCTGTACTATTTTTATTACCTTATTCCTGTACTGCTGTGGCATCGTTCTGCCAATTGCTGCTGTGGCACCTGAATTTTCCCTAGGGGATCAATAAAGTGCAATTTTAATATCTTATCTTATCTTTATTCCCAACACCAACAATAAAAAAAACCCTTAAAATTAGAATAGAATATATGAATCTTCTTCCCAAACCACTTCCCCACCCTTCCATCCCCTATTTTACCCCTAAAAAGCACCAGTTACTGAAAGACACAATTTTGGGTTGGAAGGCATGTTGATTATCATGATACATTCACACACTGCGAACATTCATAATCTTCCAAACAATCATCTTGCTCATTGCTCATAACTCTGCAGACAGTTTTTGGCAATGCTTCCATTCCTTGAGATGGAGGAATGGAAACCGGAAAGTGGCTTTCAGAGAAAAACACGGCACTAAAAAAAAAAAAAAAAAAAAAAAAAAAAAAAAAAGTCACAATCTTTTCTGTAAAAAAAAAAGAAAAAAAAAGAAATATAACAACATAAAAATGGCTGAAATGGGGGATGAGATGAATAAGGAGTGGGGTAATCTGTGGGAGAGTGTTTCTGAAAAGCACTTCAGGAAACCGTCGTCTTGGCAGTCGAAAAGGGCCAATTTACTAGTAGAGGCAGAAGAGAGGATTACAGCTGCAGATTATCTCACCAGAGTTATCAAGACCGCCCTCCCAAACAGCATCATTACCTAGCCGAAAAAAAAAAGCGAGTGCGGTAGGGAGAGGGAAGATGGAAGAGGGAAGAGAAAGGGGCATCTTCACATCCAGCCTGTTATTGTGTGGCGGCGGATCTAGGTGACGATTTGCACGATTTCGGGGATTATTACTGGGAGAATTGCCCGGGAGTTCACAGAAGCTTGGAGATGATCTTGTACACAAACAAACACACACACACACACGCAAACACATCACCTACACACACACACACGCAGCAGCACTTTCCCATGTAACACTCGCTCACAAAATAGCTGCATAGCGCAAACGCAATGTTCTTCTGCAGCACCGTAACGCGTACATATCTCTACTTCAGGTCCTCAGCTCTGTCGTGGCGTTTCAAATCCCTCATCATGGTGACGATGAAGACTTTCTTCCGTGTGCGTCCGAGCGTTGGGTGCGAGAGGTAACCGCTGACCTCGAGGCAGCGGTTACTAGCGGTTGCTCTCACGGAGGGGAAACAAAAGCCTCATTCATGTCAGGAGAACGTCTAGAACTTGTTTTGGAATCATGTGTTCCTCATCAGGGCTTTGTCTTAACTGCTCACATCACACGGTTATGCAAACGAGCTGCTGAGGAACCGCTCCCGGCTCGCTGCAGCCGTCCGTTTGTCACAAGAGCTGCGCTGTCATATCCATCAAGCCCAAGTAAACAACTGTAGACGCGGCACATGGCGGGACAGCTGCGGGTCTATCTGAACTTCATCACAGCGACACACGATGCATTCGCTTCACAAGGTTACGAAAAAACAGCGTTTGCTTGATACTGGAAGGCGCTTTTGAGCTTTGTGCATTTGTGTTTGCGAGGTAAAAATGTTCTGAAATTTATGATCAAAGGTGAAGAGAGGTCCCTCAAAGAGAAACATTCGCACATGCTCATCCGCCCACCAGCTCCGCAGAACGCTAGCTGGTAGAGACGCAGCAAAGCTGGCATGGACGCCGAAAAAGGCGCTGGCCCTGGAGGGCATGTGAATAACAAACGATGAAGAGAATGATTTTTTAGTGGGAGTGAAGACGTCGGTGGGAGGTCGGGCCGGTTCGCGTCATGCCCCAGCCTCATCTGCCGAGCCGGGCCCGGTGGGTGCCGGGTCGCGGCTGGGTGAGCGGCCTCTTACGCCGCGCCCCTGGGATGTTTACCAGCCGGGCCCCGGCGGCTCACATTGGGCTGACCTTCCGCTGCCTGCTGGCTCCCTCGCTCCCTTTCTCTCCATCACTGGTGGGCAGTTAAACGGCGAGTCGCATTACAAAACGAGCCGGGGAGCCCTCCTGCCCCGGGGCGGATCAAGGGCGGTATTTTAAACAGATCGGATCGCACCATTCGCAGCCTTCCACGGCGCAGGGTGAATAAATCTGAGCTTTTAAAGAGCGGTGATTAAATGTTTTACTGCGTCCGTCTGCCGCGCCTCTGGAGTGGGAACCGGTCCGAGAGCGAGCAAGTTTTTTTTTTTTTTATTCACCATTTGTTTAATGACTAGCAATATTGATGTTTTTTGTACTGCGGAGAATGTCTGGAGTCGAATATTGGCCTTGTTATTAAAAGCCTAATCTTCCCAGCCTTCAATATCAGTTTTCCCACAGAAAGGTTAGCCAGAAGCTCCCATTTGTCGAGGGGGACCGGCGCAGATGAGAAGAACATAGTACTTGGGGTTTTTGGAAAATGTCAAGATAATATCTGAGCCAACACAACGTCAGTGGTTGGTTCTTACAATTGATATCCTTGAATGCATGATTTTTTTTTTAAAGAAATTTTATTAATCCTCAAAGAGAAATTGGGTCATTGTGAGAACAGGATATTAATAAAAAATTATATAGAATAATAAAAAAAAAGGATAATAAAGAGTCTCTATTGGCATTTTTGGATATTGACATTATTTAGATTTAGATGAAACTCGAATGAATCCTGTGGGGAAATTGGCTAAGAATAACCAAAACAATAAGCAATTACAGCAAAAGATCATACTGAGCACACTACAACAGGTAAATAAATAAAGATAAAGCATCGTCGTCAATAGATTCATAGGCTAGAGACTGATGTGCCACTATGAATCATTTGGGGCCCGATTCAGACTGTTAGAGTTAGGAGGGATTTAACGTGGATTGAGATCTGCACGTCTGAGCTGTTCCTATTCAGATTCGGATGAGTCATTGTGTGCTGAGGATTTGGGGCGTGCCTTCTCTTGGTTTATCCAAAACCTTGACTTGTTTGTCCTGCGGTGCGGTGGAAAACTGATCGGTACAGGGGGCCAAAATAACCCGACTAATGCCTGGTTCATGCTTTGTGTGTGGTTTCACATGCACAAGACAAACCGACCGTGTACCTTCGCATTCATGCTTCTTAGCCTTTTATGACGACCTGAAAACTTATGAAAGCTGATAATGTGTGAAGGCAACACTACAACTGTAAAAGGAAGACGACAGCAGGCAATTTCTTCCATACTATGAGGCTCCATTTTGACCTGCGGCTCTTATATTTTCTGTCCATCAATCTGAGTCTAGTGTCATCCTCCTTTTAAAGTTGTCATGCTCCATTTACGTTGTTGCCTTTTAATGCCATTTTGAAGTCTTTATAGTCTGTCGAGGGAGAGTCATAAAGATGACGGTATTTTAAACCTCTTATGATAGCGTTTTGTCAGAAGTTTCCATTTTGAAAATACCACACAGATAAACATGTAGCTAAAAACCTCTTTGTTCAGCCAATCCTGGACAGAGGTGCATCTAGCCTACGTGACAAGTGTCATCTAACGTTTCAAATTTCAAGTGGCACACAGCCATGTGCACTCGTTCGTTCACTCACTCACTTTCGTTTCTGTATGAAGCAGGAACCAGGCATTAAGCACTGCTGTACAGCGCTTAAGGTCTGAATTGGGCCCATTATCAGGTGTACAGATGAGAGAACATGTGTACAAAACTTTGTGCAAATGTGCAACTGTGCATCATAAGCTTTTGATGTTATGAAAAATTACAGATGGAGGAAACCTACTGACAGAAAGGCACAAATGTGCATTGTAAGCTCTTTACATTGAGGTAGGGGAAGGATAAGGGGGAAATGTGCATCAGCTCATATACAGAGATTTGTGCAGAAATATGTACAAGCCATGTGCACGGACGCAGATCAGATTGTGCAAGCAGGACAGATGTACAGAGTCGCTCGGAGCATCAGATTTCCCTCCGCTCTTCGATAATCGGCGGCTCATATGTGAGAAAAAGACGAGAACTGAAACAACAGTTGCCGCCGAGCGGGAGTGGCGGCGGGGGATCGGCTTACCGCAGCAGCCGGCGGAGGCTTCGGCCGGCGGTGCGGCGTTAATCGAGCCACGGCGGCGGCACGAAGAGAGAGAGAGAGAGGGAGAGAGGGAGGGAGGGAGAGAGGCGAGGAGGACCGAGGTAACAAGGGGGTGATTAGTAACAGGGAAGGTGTTGATGACCCATAACTCATCAGGGCATTTTTCATCCGCCCCCTTCCCCACCCCCTTGTAAAGCCCTCTGTCCTCCATGCCCCTGCGTACCTGTTTACGACCCACACACACACACACACACACACACACACACACACACACACACACACACACACACGGAGGCGTATTTGCAGCTCAGAGGCTGCACTAAATAAGACTAATTAGACTGTCAGAGAGAAAGAGGGGGTAGGGGCAAATGTAACCCCCCCCCCCCCACACACACACACACATACACACACACCCTGGTGATATGACAGCAATTAATGCAGTATTGCATGTGACTGTGACTGTGTTCCCCCCCCCCACACACACACACACTCCACACTCCCCCCAACCTAGAGGTGACAGGCGGACTGACACATCACCGCAGCCCGAGTCTTTTCTGCAGGCTGTTGTGGAGAAAAAAAACAAAAACAAACAACAACAAAAAAAAAGACAACACAGGAAGAGAAATGACAGGAGTATGATGTTGTAATGTGTAACATATTGCAGGATCTCCATTGTTATTTAACCTTTATTTAACCAGGTAGTGTCGCACTGAGATGTACTGCCTTCACATTCTGCCTTCTCATTTTATACCAGTGGGTATGTTGGAAATAAGCATCGTTTTCAAAGTGATAATAGTCAATCAAACAGTGTGGGCGGAGCTTGGATTTCCTGTTGAGTTTCTCTTTTCTTTGTCTGTTCAGCGATGGTGGCTATCTCTGCTCATGCTAACTACCCAGTTCTTCTTCTTCTGTTTATTCCAAACAAACCGGAAATGTAAAACGCATCACTTCCTGTGCGGCAGAGGATTTTTCCCAGGAAAGAGCTACCAGACACCGGCTGTTTAGAACAGATAATGGAAAAGCTTTCATGAACTGGATATAGGTTGGATCACTGTGTTATATCAATTGGTGATAGAGAGTATCAATATGGACATTTATTTATATGGAAATGTCACAGATTCTTATAAATTACTTATCACTTATATACATTACATATATTCCTTATAAATAATAAGTAATAAAGTATAAACAGTTTGGTCCACTGCTGAATATTTGATGGTAGGGGAAACACAGCTAAAGACCAAAAGTTGGTAAAATTCATTGGAGCTCTTCCAGTTAATTTTCAACTTTTATTTAAGTTGAGTGATAAACTCAAATTTTTCCATCTTATCTTTTTTCTCTTTGTTCCTATTTCTTTTGTTTTTAATTTAAATCTTTATTTAAACAAGGATCAAGACGGTGCAGGAAAGCATTAAGACAAACAGAAAAGTTGTAGACAAAACAACACACATGGATATTTGCAAAAAAACCCCAACAACAAACAAACCAAAATCCACATGGCAGGTAAGTGAAGAGTCAAATCCCCACATAAGCCTTTGAAAGGCAGTGGCGGTCTAATAGCCCAGTATCAGACCATCAGGGTCAAGGGTCAAACCTATACAAATCTTGGGTAAACACAGCGTGGACAGCTTCACATGGAGTCTGCCTCCACAGTGTAGCACTGTACCACCCAGCAGGACGTGATTTGGTGCATCCAACAGAACAGGCTTTCCCCCAGAAAGTGTTCTTGGCAGGGTGTAAAGCCCCATAAAACAGCAAAGACCAGCAGCCACTAAAAATGTCATTGAACCCAATACTAACAACATTCTTTGAGGTAATATGCCCCTCTACACTGTTAAAAAAATGGTTTTATTTTCAGCATATCTATATGTCTTTGTGTTTGTCTTACTTTTTAACTCGACAAATGTTAATAATAACAACGGATGGAAGGTTTCATTCCAAAATATTATGTATCCATTTTGGAAAAAAACGACAAAAACAAAAACCAAGTAGCTACCTGAACTTTGTCATCCACCATTTCAAAAACACAGATGATTCTACCTTGAGAAACAAATATTTTGTGAGCAAAGTTCTTAATTAGGTAACTTTGCCCCAAATGGCAGCGAGATGTAACTGTTTGAAAACTGTTAATACCCAGAAATCCTGCGCAGTGAGGTCAGTAAACGTCACACAGCTCGCTCATGTTTACCAACCCGGCCGGTCTGTGATGCTTTATACCGAAGGAAACCAAAGAGACGAGAGAGGAGAAGATCTAACGCTGCTGAGTCCAGCTTTCTCTGGACGGAGCGCTGCTCACTGCTAGTTTTGGATTTCGAGTTTTGGTTTGTCACTTCGTTGTGTGTGGAGAAGATTTCCTGGCAGTGACCATACCCGAGACCAGAAAAAATAGGGACATTTTTCCGGCATTGCAATTAGTGGGAATGGGACACTCTTCTCTATTGCACTTGGTGATTTTGGCGAAGACGGGCGCATTTTTATGTCCAAATTTTGCCAATTTCAGCTTTAAGAAACCCATATCGTAATTTACTTTATTATTTTGATGCCAAGAGTTGTTTTGTAAAAGGAGGTGTCAGTTTTTCACTCATGTTGGAATGAAACTTTCCATGCGTTGTGTCATGCGTTGAGAATGACACAACAGTCTTATACAGATGTAGATACGGCGGGCCACTCCTGACTGCTAGATGGAGGAAACACTGCAGCCTCAATTCATTTTTAACCTTTTATTTATCAGGAGAGGGTTTTGCTCTTTTGCAGCAACACGCTACTTCACACTCACACAGTTACACATGTTCACACCTGTGAGCTGCCCACATCTCTACTTTGGGGACGTTATCACATTGGCATTTGACAATCATGAATTACAATAATGTGACTGTCAATCGTAGAGCAGCATCGCAAAATACAGTAATCACAGGATTCAGGCCCGCTAGATACGACGTCTCTTTGATTTGCAGACCAACTTTGAAAACCAAGTCTAAACATTGTGCTTCTGTTCACTAAACAAGGGGAATTAGACTGCATCAGGCCCAATTATTTCCAATTCTGTGTCCCGTATCTAACTTGTAAAGAGATTTTGCCTCAAACAGAAAGAGGAGATGAGAGCGCAGCTGGGGAATACACATGAAATACGATATAATAAGTGGAGATTGGAAGGTGCTCTTTGGTAATGGGCTTTTTAATGTTATCCAAATCACAAGAAGATCAAGGTGCTCTTCATTTTTTAATAAAGTGCTTTTATTATTTTAGCAATGATCCTTTTGACATTTAAAAATCTAAAATGACTGATGTGTTTTGTCATACTGTACCTTTGGTAGTGGAATGATAGAGGAAGTTTGGCAGAAATGCATCAAAGAAATTTTAAAATGTTAATTAGAACAATGGCAGATTAAAAAAAGACATGTAAAAGTGAAGAGTACATTGGTCCTAAGGGGGTTTTAGGCACTCCTTCTCCACGTTGTGCCTAACAACGGCCCTTAGCTGTTCTAAAATCACTGTAAACCACGGCCTCGCGGGGCTTATTGCTTTATTAAATCAGTTTAGCCAAACCTCTCGGGCTCATTCACTCCCATTCAGTTCCAAACGGCAGAGAAAACAACTCTAATTCAGCTGGTAAAGGTAATCCATCATTGTGAATGTGAAGCCGACAATCGCGTTTTGAAACGTTAGAGTTTGGGAACACGGTGAAAGCCGAGAGCGTCGTACTTCTGCTTTCTGCTTCTCCAATTTCTGTGTTTTCCTCTCCAAAACACATCTTTCAGCTAATAGCTAATGTTCTCTGTGGTTACATTAGGACCCGCCTCCTGTCAATCACAAACCAAAACAAGCTTTAAGCTAGTCCATAAAAGTAAAAAGGAAATAAAGCTGTATTTTACATAATTAGGCTACAGCTTAAAATTGGTGCCCTCTTCTTTATTGCGTGTATCTCATAATATTTCAGTGATTATTTCAAAAGATTTACTTTTAAGGGAGAAATAGCAAATATCGCATAATATGTTAGCAGCAGTGGAAAACGATCTCCATCGATTTAAAACAGTAACAGAATGCAGGAAATTAGCGAAAAAATCCAATCACGCTGGAATCGTCCTTTAAGGTAAGAAGCCTAAATCCCCTTGGCAGCATACTGGAGGTCGACCGCCCCTGAACTTTGATGAAGGTGTGTGAGAGCTACCAGGTAGCAGATAGCACACACTACATTTCTGTGATTTCACACAACACACAGCAGAGAAACGGCCAAACCGATAGCAAATGCCTCTCACATCCGCCCGTCTCTACTGTACCTCGACACGCCGCCCTCTGCCGTGACTCCCGCGCTCACGGCTCGGTTACCAGGCAGGGCACGTTCCCTCACGCCCCGGTGTACCTATCCTCCCATATAATACCTCAACAGCTGTAATACAGCCCGCGCCCTGTGTACCGTATATATCTGCATAGAAATACGGTGACTGTTTTACGGCTGTGTAATTTCCCGCACGTCCCGGACCTGAGCTGCAGAGCGGCTTCGGCGTACGTTTTAGACTCGCTGTCCTTGTACGTTAACCTTGAGGATCAGTCACACGAGTCAACGTGCTGAGATAGTGAAGAAGCGTGAAAAACAGAAAGAGAGAAAGAAAGAGAAAGAAAGAGAAAGAAAGAAAGGTAACTGACGCTTTGCAGCTGCATTACAAATTTCCCAGTAACCACAGCTGGCTCCATATGGAGGTCCATTGGAGAATTGGCTGTGTGCAAATAATGGCTAAATATATAACAACAAGGCTAGAAAAAGAGAGATAGCATACCTGCAAAAAAAATGTTGTGGTGTGGATAAGTAAAGTGAATAGTGTGATAAGGTGTGACACAGTAAACTGCCTTGTTTTTAGCTCTAGTCTCTACTCCAAAACACTCTGAGTTGCAGCTTGAGAAGAGTCAGCTCAGTTAACCTGAACAAACTGTTAGCTAGCTAACTAGCAGCAGCTCATTTAGGAAAAGCAATCTATACTAATGTTAACATGCGACTATAGCCACTACTAACACTAGCTTCTACGGATATGTTAGCTATTGAGCAAATCGGTTTACAAGAAGACAGTGATGGTTAGCTGATTAGATAATTAAGTTCAAGTTTGTTTATTTCTATAGCCCTTTATCACAAGCATGACTGAGGACTTTACAGAGAATGAGCATAACTAGATCTAACTTATCAAAAATCAGTGGTGAACAAAGCCTCTCTCTACATAGCCTAGCCCAGTGATTCTCAACCCTTTTCATATCAAGGACCCCTAATTTAGTCCACATTAGGGCCACAGACCCCCATTTGATTAGATTTTGTCTCTTGGACCCAAATCTGAGAATATTTGTATTGTCAGATATGATTTTGTCCAGAATCCCATGTAGGTAGAGAGATAACAGTGAAACTATGATAAAAAATAATCATTCTTCTACATCCTCTAATTGTGTTAACTTCTTGTAAATGAAATGATGGTGAAGTTTAATAATTCATCAATTTGCTGGGGACCCCCCTGGAACCCCCTCAAGGACCCCTGGTGGTCCCCGGACCCCACGTTGAGAACCACTGGCCTAGCCTACCCGGCACCACCAGCCTCAGACCCTCATTGCACGCAAGCTGACATGATCTAAACCAGATGTATCCGTGGCATAAGGACCAGTTCCCAGTCAAAAACTACAAAGAAATGAACCATGTCTATTAAAATCTGCTGAAACGGCCAAGTCGTATGTTTGGAACGGCAATCAGCTGTTCACAGCCACTGTTGCTCAAGAGGTCCTCCAACATGGCCGCCAGAGGCTGCGTTACATCACCTGAGAGCCCTCTACATCTTTTCATCATAACCAATCCAATATCCTATCAAATCCCATTACCCCATAAAAGACATCATGAACTTTACATACAGACAGGTTTCATTTCAACCGATCCTCCGGCCGCCGCCGCCGCGCGCCGATATCTCGCCGCGGCCCCTCGCCGCTCATAACGCGCCGCTTCCTGCCGAGTCATAATTCAATAAGGTTGACACGGCAGACGCGCTACGGCCGGCCGGTCACTCAATCTCATCCCTCCCCATTCTCTCTCATTGGCAGATAAGAGACAGTGATTGCACTCTGTCACTTTTACTCCCCGCTCTGTGGAAGAGGGATGGGGGGGGGGAGCCGGCCGCGGCGGTGGGGGAATTGCAGACGTCTGCCGCTTGATCAAATCAGCCCTCCCGCAATATCTAACCCCCGCCTCCACCCCAACCCCTACACCCCCCCACCCCCCACCCCCCACCCCTGCGTGCCTGCTGGCATTTGAAATGTGAATCTTTCGTGCTGCGATGAAGAAAAAGTGAGAAGGCTGCCGGTGTCAAAAATGGTGGCATTTCCTAGGCGGCGACCGCGAACATCTTTCTTTTCAGAGTTTCCCCTCAGAGCTCTTGGAGGGGAAACGCTCGGAGGAGAGGATACTTCCATCCGTCCAAACTCATTTTAACATTTTTCTTTCAAGGCATTCAGCCGGGCACTTTTATCCTGAAAACACTTTGACTGCCGGTGGATGCGGACCGGCTGCTGTGGGAGCTGAACTTGTGACCCTCCTCTCTCTAAACACTTGGCCTCCTCGCTCTATCCTGACAATACCTTGAGCCTTAACCTTTGTTCCCCAGAGATACCGCAGCGTGGATGGAGTTAAGTCCCAGGTCAGCTAATGATCTGATGTGTGTGTGTGTGTGTGTGTGTGTGTCAGAAACAGGTATACAAGGGGCATGGAGGAGAGGCTTTACAGTGGGGTGGGCAAGGAGGCAGAGGAAAAACACCTTGATGGGTTATGAGTTATGGTCCATGTGTGTGTGTATGTGTGTGTGTGTGTGTGTGTGTCATGAACCGGTACACAGGGGGCATGGAGGACATAGGGCTTTACAATGTAGACTGGGGCGGGCGAGGAAAAACATCCTGATGAGTTATGTGTGTGTTTTCATATGTGCACATGTACACTGTGTGTGTGTGTGTGTGTGTGTGTGTGTGTGTGTGTGGAGAGAGGGCGCTTCACTGCCCTGACTCCAGCTGATCTAGAAAGTCTCCAAAGACAACCTGAGACAGAGATAATGACCCGCCGGCCTCAGCCGAAATAATAAGGCTGTGTCACGCCGGGGTTTCATGGCAGCGGAGAGAAAATCAAACCTCTGTGTAAAGAAAAGAGACGCGGGCCTTTTACCTTCATATCATTTCTAGATAATTCGGAGACGGAGCGGCATGTCACGCGGGGATCGAGATCTCAAAAGCCTCATTTAAGGCAGATGTTGGAAGCGGTTTCCTTACATGGTCGGCGGACAGGACGGTATTCAAACAGCCCAGATGTAATGACGACCAGGCTAACTGGGTTAATGTTGTTGAACCACAGAGCTCCGATTCAGCTTTCCAGTCACGCAGCGTTTGTGAAACAAGGAAGTGGCACCCGCTGCATTGGATTATGGGCTTCTGACTGACCTTTACCGCTTCTGTGTGGAGAAATGAGAATCTGTCTCTCTCTCTCTCTCTCTCTCTTTCTTTCTCTGCGGAGCGTGCAAGTGTAGCCAGACTGCCAATGTTCAACACATTACCCATATCCATATTCATAAAGGCGGGTGCGTCAGCCACCTGTTCGCCATTGATCAGCGTTTATTTTCGGAGAAGCTCACAGATGCACAGAGATTTGGTCTTTAAGCGACTCTGCACATGCCCCAAGGAGCACCGGGCAGGGATCCACCTGTCGACAGGTGACATTGACATTCCAGCAGTTATTTTGTGATGAAGTGTTGTAATTTACTTTTTTCGGTGTTCCCACTTTGCCTCAACCTGCGCTCGTCTGCATCTATTTCAGTTAGTGATTTCCTACATTTCCCAGAATGACTTGCCACAACCCACAGAGAACAGATGTTAACTTGTTCCATTCAGTTGTGGATTACATGTGTAGATGGAGAGAGCGATAGCATTCAAGAAAAGTTAAGAGTTAAGCCCCGTACTCAAAAGGCAATATGTCTTGTGGCTGCATTGCATTCTGGTCTCTCTCCTGCTCCTGTGGGTGGAGAAATTGGTCTCTCTCCTCTTCTACGATGGATTTCTCCCTGTATGATTGTTGAACGTCTCTCGGTGCAAAATGGCGGCTCTAGAAAGAAGCCCTCGCTCTTTGATTCTGAGGGACTGACACCAAAATCTGACGTTTACCTTTGATATTTTAGATCGCTGAAACATTTTCTGCTGTCAAACTCCAATATAGCTGGGCTATAAATATCTCAACATGATGTCACGTCGTCTACACTTGGCCAGTCATCCACAGGAATAAAAAAACACACACCATCAAACAACAGAATGGACCCAGAAATGCAAAGTACAGCTGTTTTGGTTGCTTTGGGGTGGATTTTTCCTTTAATCGCCCAATGATGACCACAAAATGTAATTTCCATGAAGCTGTTTAAATAGAGAGTATCTTTGAAATTGCTGACTTGTTACCTTCAAAGCTGCTATGTGCAGCATTTTACCATCATTAAATCATTACCACATTCATTTTGAGACATTAGTATAATTACCATAAATAAACAAGACCATTACCCAGAAGATTGGCGGCGAAAAAAAATAAACAACGCTGGGGAGGGAAACGGGGGACAAGAAGCGAGGGGGTTATGGGAAATGTAGTCTTAATTTTGAGAAGCGCAAAATGCTACATGTCGCATCTCTAAACTGATACTTTTGTTTTGTAGAACATTTGCCTATAGTTAGGATTTTAAAATGAAGGGCTACAGTTTAGTGAGAGTTTTAGGAACTGACGGACGGCTCCTATTGAGCCTCCAGTAGACTCCAGTTTTATTGAGTTTTCAGTGACATGCTTTAAACTGATGTTGAGCAATTATTAAGTATGCAAGGACCTTGGCCTTGGCTTGTTGTGTGCATTGCTTCACAGGAATGGTCAATCCCAACATACAAGCTTTTTGTGTGTGCAGGGAATAGCTACAGCTCCATTTATGTCATAGGTCCGTATTTTTCCTTGACCTCAAAACGTATAAAACAAATGAAAACAAAACAGAAATTGGTATATTATGGGGGAAAAAAATCCACGTTGACAGAAAAAACCTAAAAGTCCATTTTGGTTGAGTTTCCCTTTAATATGTCTTCAACAGGTGCCGGATAACGCTCCTCCTCTTCGTGTGTGTGCGGCGTTAGGCTATAGCTCAATTAGCATGCTCCTCTCATGTGTGCAAACCACTAATAACCCCGTCTTAAGTGCTGTTTAATGAACTATACATGGAATAAAGGTTATCTTTTCCGACGGTGTAGCTGTGTGTTAATTGTCCTCCTGCCTGTGACACCGGATCAGCCTGGCTTAGTTCAGGGTCGTGGTCGGCAGAATTACACCGCTAGTACAGTAATCTCCAGCCTTAAGCTCACAAGATTTATTAAAAATATTCTTTCAAAACTAACAACTTTGCATTCAAGCTGGCAATATGTTTACGAATGTCAAAACATTCAAAGATAGACTGGCCTTTGGCTTTGTTCTTCCCCAGAGTCCCTCAGTGCATTTAAATCATTACTAAAACCTTAGGCTACCTCTGCTCACCGGCCTTGGACTCACACCTCGCTCGGCAGTGTGGATTCTCGTTCTTTTCCCTCCCACATAAATTATTTCTGGCATTTGCTCCTGCACTGTTGATCTTACTTCTGATTGTTCTGGCCCCTTGTTTGTTTGTCTCTCCTGTTCTTTTCGTTTAAAGGGGCAATAAGTACTGCCCTCACGGCACAAAATGACCATAATATGCCTGACAGGGGTTGGTAGGGTCGTTGATCAATACCAGTGACTGAACGATTACTTGGCCAGGTGCTGAGATTTACGGCTTTCAAAACTCACTTTTTGGCCCGTAATCTGTTTTGAAACAAAAGCTGTCCGCCCATCGGAGTCTCAACACACTCCCAACCCCCCCACTCACTGCTATTTCAGCTCAGTATTTCTCAAGCCAAAAAAGCAAACGACAAAACAGCATTATCATTCCAGTATTTTGAATGGTGATATATTACCTCTTCACTAGACATTTCTGTTGGATCAATGCTCTAATTAGCTAGCTTACTCCTCTCTATTGTAAAAATGTGACTTTATTATTAATGCCAGTTCATTGTAACTCGAGGGGCGGTGTCAAGTTACACTGTCGATGTTGTTGCAATTCATACTGGTCGCCAATAAAGGTAAAAAAAAAAAAAGCTGAAATAAGTGATTTTCTGACCACTAGAGGGCGACAGAAACTGCAACACAATTGTAAATAAAGCACAGCAAAGCTACTGCACTACAGAGGCCCCTAAGGACAAACTTAGCAAAGCACTGTGCATAAAGGCTAACAGCTAAGCTAAGCGTACCTACGGAGAAGTGTCGCTGGTTACCAGTCTCACTTTGACAGATCTTTCTCCTGCTGAAGGTTACATGTCCCACAATGACAAGTGAAGAGGCAGGTAGCAAGTTTACTAGCCAAGCTAGTTTAAAAAAATTAAAAGCTACTGAATGGAGGGGGAGGAGCTTCGTTCAGGAGTGAATTTGACAACAAGCTTTAGAAAAGAGGTGAAAACAGCAACACAGCTGCTGCTGTGTGGATATTGGTTTATATCATTATGTCTCACTGAAATCTCCACATAGCACACATTAGTTTCAGGATTGATCATAAGGTCTGATATCACATATTGTAGGTTTAATGCCCCTTAAAGTTTTATTTTCTATATTCATGTTTGGTTGTACATGAACCAAACATGAACTTTTCTTCTCTCTTTTTCTTCATCTTTGTCTTCTTCTACCTCCTCTTTTTACCCTCATTCTTATTTGTATTTGTAGGTTGAAAAGTGTTATTTACTTTTCATTATTATGTCCATAATCATTGGAAATGCTGCTGCTGTCATCAAACATGAATTTTATCAGCAAGGACGCATCTTTGGGCTCTCACACAATATTGATCTGAGTGGCTTGGTGAATGGCCTATTAGAGAAAACGCCCAGGTAGAAATTTCTCAGAGCAATTTAGAAAATAAAATAGTTTGTGAAAATGGGCCTTGAAGTCTTTACCTAAACAGAAGGAGAGAGCTCCCGGGACATTTTAGAGCCCATATCCCTTTCACTTTGGAGACATATCATTGATTACCAAATAGTCTGAGGTATCACTCTGTCGGTTTGAGATGGCCAGGTAAATAGTTTTAATGCAGTCTCATTTTCAGTTTGGAAAGCAATACCGTCTTTTCTTAGAATAACACTTGACCGTAAAAAGAAAGGGGAGACGGGACCCTCGAAAAATAGAATAAAGCAGTGCATGTATAATAAACAAACAATACTTTTCCACCTCGGGCTTCAGCTTCTAGTTCATTGAAAGATTCCAATAAAAAAACGTAGTCGTCGGTTCCTCTGCTGTGTGATTCTCCCTCTCTTCTCCTCAGACCTCTGACATTGTCTCACTGCATCTCTTCCCTGCTTCCTCACTCATAAAATCCAATTTACCCCCCTTGTTTTCCCCTCCTCTCTCTCTCTCTTTTTTTTTTACCTCTCTCTTTCTCTCACTCTCTTGTGTTTCTCTCTCTCCCCCTCACTCAAGAGTCTCTGTAATGCTGAGCGCTCAACATGCCAACTGTATCATCAGATCCAACGCCATCTGGAAATAAAAGGCTAGATGCTCCATGCTTTTAAAAAGGAAGACTGCACTTTTTTCCGCCCGTAAATAGAGACCCTTTAGTCTGACAGTACCTGCAGGTTGGAAGCATAAACAGTGTTGCACAGTGAGAGCATTAGTTGTGAGAATACAGCCTGTGTGTGTGGGTGGGAAAGGTTACCACATCCATACAGCATAAACAGAAAAGACTGCTAATGTATTTCAGTACTTCAATACACCAGCAGATCAATGACGATTGCTGCTAAATGGACGTTCTTCTGTGATTGTGACAGTGAAATTTATACAATAATGTCAAACTACCAAAGTATTCATCACACAAATGGTCTGAGCATGACCTTGAATAGTAGCGGTTAATGTGTTTTTTTAACAAAAGCAACCACTTATCCCGGCATAAAAACATAATTCAGCAGCATGAAAGACGCTGCATTTCACGCCTGGTTACGGTCTTCACTGCAGGGAGCAGCAGCAGAATACTGGGCAGCTCCCTGGTATAAATGTGTGTAACTGTGTATATTTGTTGCCTAAAGCTACAAAATTAACCCCGAGTTCACACTGCAAGCAACACGCTTGGAAGGCCACTCATTCCTGTTTCCCTACCAATGTCGTAAACAATACAAGTGCAAAACGGAGGAGAAGTTGATTCCAGCCATTCACATTCTTTTATTTGAAAAACTACAGGAAGAAACGTCTCAAAAACGATGCTTGGAGAGCGGCTGTATCCATCGTTGGGGTTGACGGTAAGATCTGAAGTCATTTTATTTTATTTTTTTGTGCTTTTGTGTCTAGATTACATGGCAAAATTCTTAAAATGCTGGTTTAGCTTCTAGAAACTAAGGATTATTTTAAACAACGCAAATATAAATCGAAATAACAGCATCTACAATAAAGTCAAATGCGTCTCAAATAAAGTTCAACTGGCCTGGATCCACTTTAACTCAGTCAGCAACATGAATATAACAATTAATTAGAGCAGTGGTTCTCAACGTGGGGTCCGGGGACCACCAGGGGTCCTCGAGGGGATTCCAGGGGGTCCCCAGCAAATTGATGAATTGTTAAACTTCACCATTATTTAATTTAAAAGAAGTTAATGCAATGTAGAAGAATGACTATTTTGATCATAGTAAGAGAGACAAACTCTCATCAAACGGGGGTCTGTGGCTCTAATGTGGACTAAATTAGGGGTCCTCGATATGAAAAAGGTTGAGAATCACTGAATTAGAGCACGTCCCCTTTTGGAGAAAATAAAACATCGAGGACGACAGACTAGAGCCACGGTTATCGCCGTGGTCACAGTAATAAAAATGAGTGGCAGTGCCATAGTAATGCATAATACATATATAGTAATACCGATAATTGACACATCCCTATTGATAGCTAAAGCACTGTAGGTGGCATCAAGAAAAACTGTCAACTGTCATGTGATTGATATGATAAATTTGTTTTTAAGTGATTTCGAAGCACATTACTGTTTTTAAAGTTTTCATCATTTTAGTAATTATCGAGATAATATTGTATGTCGAGATAATTTTTGGTCAAGATAATCATACTGTGAAATTTTCATATCGCCGTCACAAGTGATGAAAGGTTATGAAAGGCTAAAGCAGTGAAAAAAACACGATTTGACTGTTTAAAACTTTGCAGCTGCAGACGGTTATTTAGATGTGATCGGAGCCTCTTGCTCCGCCCACAGTCGGTCAGGATAGAGCGATCCATCAGGTTTAGTGTCCTCAATCAACCTGTCCTCAATAAACAGGTAAAGAAAGCAACGGAGACACTCTGGAAGAAATGTGGAATCTCTGACTGGCGTTCCAAAAGGGAATGTGGAATTAAAAAGAGGAAAACCACGGAGCTGCCATGACAAACAACCCTTTTAAAATGTAGAAGTTTTTCCCTTTTCCTTGAAATTTACATGACTTACCCTCCAAAAGTAGGTTATGGTGTGATATTCAATGGTCTCTCCGTACTGCAGCTGAGAGTTTGGTTGGGTCGATGCGGATCTATAAAATCCTCTTGTTTAACAAAACAACAAAGATGAAGCTCTTGTTAAGCACGCACCCGTGGGTGAGTTTCTGCGCTGGTGAATTAAATATGAGTCCCTTTCTCTCCTGGAGGAGCCTCGCTCTCGTCTTCAGTTCACGTCCTCTTTGAAGCCGGTCATATGTGAGGAGGGCTAGTTGGGGTGTGAGGGGGTTTTTTGGCGTACGATGTCCTCTGATCACTTCCTGCTGAAACCTATCACAGTCTGACAGGAGGTTAAAGTCACAGCGCTCTTTTGGGAGTTTTTGCCGAAGGCCAGCAAGACTTCTGATAAAACCTCTGACCTCCTGCTGTGCCACTGATGTGACACACAGAACTTCCTATCGCTCCTCATCCATGTTGCTGGAGATCAAGGAAACTGAACTTACCCGATGTTGATCAGCTGCAACTTTCAGCGACTGTTCAACTATACCACAATTCTCAGTTTTCACCAGTTAATGGCTGAGATTAATCAAATAAACTGAGTCATAAGAAATAATTTGCCGCTGTGGAGAGGTGTTTTTCTCTGGTGGTTATTTTTTCTCGCAATCTCCTCACTCATTATGATTACTAATCAGACTGTTATCACAGCAGAGTCCAACTTGTTTTTTTTAGAGTTTCAGAGCAGAACTGTTCAGGATGTTGAGTTCAGCTCAGTTCAAATGGACTGGACCTCAGTGACCCTGTTTACACTTGGTTTTAAAATGCGTCTTGGGCGATCGGATCACAAGTGGACAGCCGAGACACATCGCCATTTACACCTGTGTTTATCATGCGTCTCCAAGGTGTCCCGCTGACCACTTGTGCTCAGATGTCGTTACTGCCTACGTCACTTCCGCTGGAAGGTCAAAGGGCCCCGCGCACAGTTATTACGTCAGTCTGTCGCCAGACAAGCACCAGATTTGTTTAGCACGGGCTAGCTAAGAAAACAACGTTTCAAGAACTAATATACATGTACGGGCTATTCCAACTGTTGAGATTGACAGGACCGTTGGCGCGCTGTCACCAAAACAACCACCACGTCCTGCACTGATGACGTATTTTCCTGTTACGTCCTTGTCGGGGACGCATCAGGACGCATTAGCGTTTACACTACAAAAAATATGTGGTCAAATGCGTCCCAGACCACCTCGGCAAGCGGTTTGAGTGATCGGATCACAATGCGTCTTGGTGGTCGTTTACACTTGTATTTAGCGCTGTCCACTTGTGATCCGATTGCCCAAGACGCATTTTAAAACCAAGTCTAAACAGGGTGCTCCTCCTCTTCCTCTCTCTCTGGCATTTTCTTTTATTGCCTTTTATTAGACAGTTTCAAAGCAGAGAGAGACAGGAGAGAGAGGGGGGTGACATGCGACAAAGGTCCTGGGCCGGATTTTAAACTCAGGACTTTGCATTTACATGGTATGTGCCTTAGACCAGGATTGCCAGAGTTGGCAATTCGATGACTGAACATTCATGAACTTCAATAGAGGTAAGATACAGGACAGTGGCCACGTTTACATGGACAGCAATAATACGATATGAACCCAATTAAGACAACAGTCTGAATAAGAAATGTCCACATAAATAGCATTTTCTGATTACTTTAACCTGAATAAGGTCGTAGTCGGAGTGAGCAGAATCACATTAAGACACGTGGAGAATTCTGATTTTAGTCTCATTATTGAAGGGCACTTTAGACTGTAAACACCTGAATCCAACTAGGACTCTCTATTGGAGGATTCGCTGCCTTTTGCGACAAAAGTGGCGATCCGACCGCTTGACTCTCTCTCCTTCCAGAGGTTGCGAACTTACAGAGGAAAAAAGGCGACTGACACCAGAAAAACAGAAGTCCCAACATTTTTGGGGTGAAACCGAAGCTGTCACCATGCTGTGGGCATCGAAACATTCGTCTATTTCCACCTTCAACAAAATCTGAAACTGTCCGTGTCTCCAGTGATTCTCCTTTGTTCAGTTAATCGGACTTTGCTCCTCAGCATGTAAACAGGAATATGAATGAAATAGTTCTATAAGCAACACATGTAAACAGATTAATCGGAATATTGTCTTATTTAGGAAAAAGGCCAATAGTCGGATTATTGCTGTCCATGTAAACATAGTCAGTGACCAAACAACACCTACAACCTTCTGGATCAAGGTCTAGTATTTACATATTTGCCTTACGGCCACGATGGGCGTTCTGGTTTTTGTTTCAGGGCTCTTGAACAGTTGTGATGATGTTTTGGTGGATGGACACTCAGAAAAAACACGCAATCAGACGGGATGAACACATTCTACATCTTCATGAACACAAGATTTTGCAGGGGAAAGGGCAAGTATACTGCTAAAAAGTTCCCACACTATCTCGTTAAAAGCCTAACCTCACTGCCTATCTTTGCCCCTGGCTGCACTTATAAGCAATGACTAGCCTCTCTTGAAACCTGAGCGCACTACAAGAAGGAATATTAAACCGAACAGTTTGTTTTTCATCAGGTACAGTGTTGGGGGAAAAGTTCTAACTGATAAATGATTTGTTTGATGATTTGTTTGCATTGCAGCTCTGGCTTAGCGAACTCTCTGGTTTTAATAAGGAATCCTGACAATGCTAAAACGAAAAGAAAAGAAAAAGATCTTTGTAAACAATTTGTCCAATTTGGTACTGTTGATTCATCCCGGCAGCGGCAGTCCGTGTCACACATCTTCACAATGTGATGTTATTGTTGGTTTAATATCAGAAGCGCTGTGAAGTTTCTGACTGACGCGATCTTTATCAGATTTCAGGTCTGTGATGGACTGAGAAGCTGACTGCAGACTCAGAAAAGTGCTTTAACTCCTCTCAACTCCTCTTGTCTTGCAATTTGTAGCGGCACCTGAACTGCTGAAATACTTGGAGACTAGATCTCAGAGAAACTTTTGATTGTTCATGTCTTGGATTGTGGCCTTATATAACTCGATGAACATGGCACTAAGTCTGCCAGGGTGAGTCATTTGATTCGCACTGGGTTAGAGTTAGTAAGGCATTTAGGACAAACCCGTCCATCAAAGAGCACACGTTCAATATAATTTCATTTTTTAAGAATGCACTCCTACATATTTTCCAGTTAGCAACAACTGGCAACTTGGATTTGTCAATGCAGGAACACTAATTGTACAATTGCATCTTTATCTCTCCAATATTGTTTCTCAATCTTTATTTTCCTCTCTGCTTCTCTCCAACTCATTTACTCCTGCTCCATCCATTTATTGTATAAAAGCAGTATACTCCACACATTAATCCTGAACTTGGCAAGGCCACATTTTGGTACTCTGCATCTTATAAATGGAACAGAAACTTTGAAATTACAAAGATAATTTTAAAGCAATGATATCTCCCATTTTCTACAACGTTTGATTGCTTTTTATAATGTATGTTTTTGTAAGTTGCTGACTGGTAAACTGCAGGAAGACTGAATGGTATTGTGCCTTTGTCGTTTTCATGAATGTTTTGTTTTTTTGTTTGTGTTGCTCCCAGGCCTCTCTAGAAAAAGAGATTCCAATCTTAATGAGTCTACCTGATTAAATGAAGAATAAAGGAAAAATAAAAATCCCTCTCTCTCTCTCTCTCTCCTTCTCCCTCTTCTCTGCGGTCGAGCCACACAGCTGCATGTGAACGATCTGAAGCGGGCATCAAAGTTTAGATCTGTCCCACTGATTCAACTGATTTTCGGTCAGAGGGAATACAGATCTGGCTGCCGGCCGGCCTCACGTGCGCCCGCCCGGTGCTTGTTCACGTCAGCAGGGCCGCTGTGCGGGGACAGGTGGGCTGGAGTGATGCCGTGTCGCTTTCCTCTCTGACGTGAGCAGAAACCACCGAGGGCATGATGTGCCACGTTTGCCTCTGGTCATCGCTCAATACCTGTCCGTCACTAGCTGTCTCCTCTGGGTGATATTCACAAGTGCAGCTGCAGGTTCAGGTGTGCTGTACTCAGATAATCTATAATACACAAACAGGAACACAGACGACGGGACGAAGAGTGCAGCCCAGTCTTTTATTCTTTTACTTTTTCCTCTTTTGGAGGCTACAATCAATTTTTAAGGGTGCGATCACACCTATAGTTTCTCCTAATGAACCGCACCACAGTTTGTGTTAGAGGACTGAGACTCGCATTTCCAGGTGTGGATACATTAACTGTGTGTTCATTAACTAATGTTAACTAATGCATTTACTAACATGAATTAATTAGAGACATTAGAGACGCTTCCTCACTCTCCCTTAAAACCCGTCCTTCGCCTCTCTCGATTGTGCTATTTGCCATAATTAATATTTTAAATGTTTTATTCTCTGTTATTCTTTTTCATTGATATTGTCATTCATGTGTTTTTTATGTATCTTGTTTATTATGTAAAGCGTCTTTGAGTATTTAGAAAAGTGTTATACAAATAAAATGTATTATTATTATCATTATTAAACATGAATAACAACATCAACAAAGATTAACGTTAAATGCACATGAACAACTGCATTAATTTATGTTGTTATACATGTTTGTTAATAATGTTACCTAATGTGTAACATAAGCATGAACAATGACATTAACAAAAATGAGTTCATATTAAATGCACGATAAACTGCATTAAGTAATGTTGTTATACATGTTTTTTAATTCCAATGTATTGTCTAAACCCCAACTCTTCATCTCGTACTTAAACATATCATGGCATTAACTAAAGTGAAGTCACAACAAGCTTTACCCAACATGAATAGTGTGTTATTCATGTGCTGTAACCTGCACAGTGCACAGAGGTGGAGGATAGCCAAGTTATACTTTGAGCTGACAGAAATCACATTCTGTAAGCATTACAGTACATTGCCTAATCAACGTCCTGCTCTGTAGAAGTTAATATATCCTTTTTATCCCTTTGAGCCTACTCAAATGAAAGCATTTCTATGACATTTTAACGCGACTTAGCCACTTTTCCAATGTGCTCTTAAAATGTTTTCCTAGTTGTGACAGGAAGAGGATACCAAAACCAGAAGAGGCTTTGCTCTCAGGAAACATTATTGTTAGCTTTAATTATGGCACTCTGGGTATTTTGTGGCTATACATGTGTAAGAGTCAGCATTATGTTCCCCCTTGGTTGACATGGTGTAATGAGTCAGTGGTTTAAAGGGGCAGGTTGTACCTGAGGTGCGACTTCAAATGGAATAACAGGATCAAGTGTGAGCCGTGTGATAAGCTTCACCTGCTTTGTGTAATGATGACATAACTTACTTTTAACTGTGGCAGATACTGTTCTTTTTGTTTTTCCTCCTATTTCACTAAAAGTTCTGTTTCCTTTCTGTGTTACTTGGAAATCCTGATGAAGAAATCCAAAGGCACCAGAAGGTTCTCTCCATCTTCATGAAGGGAAGCACTGTGGCAGGAGCGCTCCACACTGTTCATGCTTAATTCATGTTAGTAAACACATTAGTAAACATTATCAACAAACATGTATAACAACATTCATTAACGCAGTTGTTCATCTGCATTTAACATGTACTAATCTTTGTTAATGTTGTTATTCATGTTTAATTCATGTTAGTAAATGCATTAGGTAACATTAGTTAATTAACACTTAATGTAAAATTCCAATAGTTTCATTCAGTCCAGTACAAAGATTCGAATCAGTGACTATGTGAGTCGTTCAGGTTTAAGGTAACATTACACAGACACATTTTTCAGAGTGGTGATTCAGACCACTCAGTTCATTAGATGAATTCAAAAAGATTTGTGCTTTTCCTTTTCCTTTATTAATGTTGTACCATGTTCTGTCAATATACTATAGCAGTGTTATAAGGCTGCAAAGTAATATCTAGCACAATCAATATATTACCGATATCTATTCCCATGGACTATGTACTGTAGTTACACATTTACTATGTAACTAACCTGGCCTAACCATGTAAATGTTTTCATTAATGTATTATAGATGTATTATAGATGTAACAATATTGCACTATTGATAATTGGACAGTCATATACACAAAGCTTGTACATCTGAAAAGTCTGAGAGGGGGAATGGGGAAGGGGAACAACAGCAGCCAAAGTCACATAGTCACATCAATAAAAAATTGGTCACACAAAAAAAAAAAAAAGGTTTGTTCGTTCACATACTGCACAACACTACAACACAGACTCTCTCAGGGTGATGCAAGCCTCTAGTCTATTTTCTCCCAGTGCTCCTCCGCCTGCTGACACAGACCAGCGATGATATGGAAGAGTTAATGGAGTTCAGATGCCATTTGTTGTCTCATCAGGCTGCTACATGCCTTCCTGCCTCCTGACCAGCAGTCCGCCTCGGCTTGCTTGCCACACTTAAATTGACTGATAATGATTGATATTTGCAGCCAACACTCCCTAATTACATCCTATAAAGCTCAATGTGTAGAGAATGACACAAACACTGCCAGGGTGAGGGTTTTGATTCCTGCTGGGGCCACCGGTGCTAATAATGCATGCCATCAAGGTGCCTTAGAGGGCTTTGTGGTGACGTCACACACCCTCTGGCGGCCATGTTGGAGGTATCAGCTCTTGGGCAACAGTGGCTGTGAACAGCTGATTGTGTTTCTTAACATAAGACTTGGCCGTCTCAACAGCATTCAACAGACCTGGTTCTTTGCTTTTTGGCTGGGAAATCATGGGAATCATTTCATCACTCATGCATCTGATCGATTCTGTGGTTAGATAATATCAGTTTGTTAGCTAACCCTAGTATCTGGTTTGCACACAAGTTAACATATCTAATAGAGGCTAGCGTTAGTAGTCCAGTGCTAACATTAGCATCAGTTGCTTTGCAAAGTTAGCCTGCTGGCTAGTTAGCCAGCTAACAAAGCCAGAAACTAGCTGTTTGTTAAAGTTAACTGAGCTGACTCTCAAGCTACAACTCAGGTTGGAGTAGGGACGGACCAACAAGAAGTTTCCTGTCACATAAACTAAATTTGAAAACAAATCTACCTTGTCAGACTTTACTCTTATTTATAACTTCACTGAACTGACTTACACATTGCTACTATCTTTGTTAGATATCTTTCTCCTGCCCTGTTGTTGGTCACTTAACCACAATAAAATGGCAGCTACACTGCCTTACAGAAGCAAACTGCGTTTTGTGTGGTTTAAAGGGCAAAGGTCATGACTGGGGTTTATATTTAACATAAAAAAATATATATATATGAATGAGTGCTATTCAGTTATCTACAGTCCACTTCTAAGCCAACAATCCCGTTGTCAGGACAGAAGACAGACTTTGAAGCCATTTTTCTCAGTTTCACCGCTCACACAGTCGCTGCCCTTTGGCTCTGACGGCCAGCACAGTCAGACTGATCACTTCGGCTAAAACTTTCTGTGCCTCATTGCTCTCAAGAAGCTTATGGCCTGCTGGGAGCTCGCCACAGAATCCGCACTCTAATAACAGCAGCAGTGACGCAGCGCAGCCGCTTGATTCCTGACCGGCAAATCAGCGTGACAGCTACTTTAAGCCGCACATCAGCGCTTCGGGCCCCCTCTGTCATCGCCGGTGCCGTCCCGTGTCAGCGCGGGGGAATCTGGCGTGAATTAAGATTCCTCAAAGCGCTGCGCTACACGACATAACAGAGCCACCCAGTTTGACTGGGAGCCGGGGGAGTTCGGTGGCGGCGGTGGGTAACTGACGGCTTCATCGGCGAAACTCCGTGGGACGTACAATAGTAGCAAGAAAATACTGTCAGATTGGATGAAACTTTAATCACCCCAGTGGCAAAATTGGGTTACGCAGTGGCAGAGAATAGGACACGGATGAGAATAACACAAATACAGAGACTGAAGATAACACAACATGTAATTACAACAATCGAACACTGAGAATAATAATGCAATAAAGACAAAGCATCTTCACACGGCTGCTCGGTACTGTGGTAATGGGATACATTTTCAGTATAGCACAATAGCGTAAAGGGAACATAATGTAGATGCATGTAATCATCAATTATCTGTACATTTATACAAACTTATGTTACATTCTGGGAAAATATAATTTCATGCACCCATTTCACCGTGGCACAGCGAACATGAGCCGCTGTTGTGCATTATTATTGGAGCATCAATAATAAAACCTCTGGAGGTTTTCGTGTTGTTGGAGGTTCAGTGGGTGCAAAGTGTTCCTCTCTCCATTAGAAAGGGGGGGGGGGGGGGGGGGGGGGAGGAGATACATAGACTACATGATATCTGGGTGCTTGCAGGCAAAGTGGAGTTTCAGTTCTACAAATATCTCTGGGAGGCAGAGCTGCTCTGGAGGCAGAAATAATCTCATTGGTTGAGTTAATCATAATATTACTTCCTCGCTTATCCCTTGCCTTTTCACTTCTAGGCTACTTAGCCAGCTAAGTTGACCATTGGATATGAAAATGATGTTCCCTTGCTATGTAGTTGACAGTTCGCTAACTTACTCTCCAAAAAAAAAGAAATGGTTCCTCTGGTTCTGTTGATGTTTTAAATAGTTTAAAATGTTCCTCCTATTAAATTCCACTGTAGCTGCACTGCTAATATCTGATGTCATGTCATCTACGTTTGGCCACTTATTCAATAAGAAAAATACACCAGCAAACAACAAAATGGACCCAGGAATGCAAGGTGCATCGCCAATAGCTGTTTCTTAGGGGGATTTTTTTTTTTTTACTTTAAGTTGCTATTGTGAATAGCAATCTGAGTAGACTGACTAAAACGTTCACTGCAAGAATACCTATTGAAGAGAGTATGAAACCATGCATGCAAGACTGAGACGAGCCATGTAAAGAAACTCTGGCAGTGGAACTGGAGGTCATTTCAGCTGAACTGCACGAATATTAACAAGCAGGACTGGACGGTAACTACAACTTTTACTCACATACTGGTGTAAGTGTAGTTTTGACCTGTACTGTAGTTGGAGTATTTTCATTTCAGGCACCGTTGCCAATCCATTCCACTCACTAAGTAGCTTACATACAAACTTCTTTTTTACTACACGTACTTGATGGAATGTCATGCAGATACACATTACTATGACAGAAATGTTTAGCAAACCAAATGTGATCAAGTCATAAAAAACAGTGAGTTCTCCAACTTTAGACCGGCCAGCTGAATCGTTCTCGTAAGCACAAGCAGACAAGCAGCCCTTGTTCAACCAGCAGAGGTTAACACTTCCTTAATGGAATGCTGCGTATCTTTGGAGCACCAGGACACCTACTGTTTACTTTTACAACCGCTACTTCAGCAAGTAAAAGTAAATCCTGAAAGTAGAGTTAAGTATTTGCCATTAAATTGTACTAAGTAAAAGTATAATTGCTGCTAAATGATACTTAAGCACATTAAAAAGCAAATACTACTAAAAACTACTCAAGTCGTTTAAATCAGTGTGTATTTCTACTGTGTAGAGTTTGGGAATGAGATCTTTTATGTTTACCACAGCTCTATTCCATCAGAGAGTCTGTTATTACTCAAGTGAAGGATTAGTTCACATCCTCCACAACTGTCAACAAGAGAAGATATATGACGATAAGAAGAGTTTCATTCCAAAATGAGATTTCCCCCATTGAAAAATGTGACACCTATTCTTAAAAAGTGTTGCTTGGTTGATGGTGAAATTGACTATGGAATGAAGGTTTTAGCTGACTTAAGACCAGTGTCTAGACAACATTTTAGAGGGTATAACCTTTTGTATTCTGAAATACTAAATAATAAACATCAGTAAAGCTTTTCCCCCCCTGTATATTTCATTTTGCAGTGAAACCATTCATTGTATATTCCTGAGAAGTCTGCTTCTTGTAGACAAAATTCCCCTCTTGCGTGACTCACCATTTTCAGTAACAGAAGTCGTTAAGCCGAGGTCAGAGGTCATCCGAGTAGACCATGTCCTAGCAGTAAAATGCTCTCTTTATCTCATCACCCATCCATATCATCAGAGCAAACTAGGCTAAGATAATTAACACTAATCCCGTCACTTCTACTCGCAACTCCGGCGCTGATGATTGTCGATGGGAGACAGCATTTTGGAGATGACACCTCTTTAATCTTGATTTTGATTTTGAGCCGGTCTCAAAACTTCTGGGCTTTGTGCTACAGCAGAGGGGTAATTAAGCTAAAAGTTGACAGCGTAAAAACACTTTAAGCCTGACCTCTCGCCCGCTGGCCGACTGGAAGTAACAACCCCCAAATCCCAGCGGAGACTTCCTGGTTAAATAAAGGTTGAGTCACTAAAGTAAATAAATAAAAGCCAGCAGTTCTCCGTTTAACAGGCGCCTCCTGCCACCGGGCTGTAAAACATGGAAGCCTCAAACTGTGCTGCTGATACCTTTCCTACACACACACACACACACACACACACACAACACAGGAACATATACTCACACACATACACACCTACTCACATGAGGAAAACACTCTCCACACATACAAAGCACTCATGTGTATGTCCGTATATTCTCACATGCATGCACACATTCACACTTGCATGGGCAGAACCTACACACACACACACACACACATACACACATATACACACTGCTCCTTTCCTGGTGCCCCCTTTTCTGGAAACTGGGTTTGATTTGTAGGATCTGGCCATTTCTCGCTACATCCCCATTAAACCCCCCAACCCCAACCCAAGTAAATCCTCCCCACACTTCTGCTGCTCTCCCCTCCCACAGTCAGGTCCCATTAGAGCGGAGGGGGAGGAGGTAACTGAACCGCCCCCGGCTCGCCAGCGAGGGGCTCCACATAATGAAGAACATGTGCCTTGGTTAGTGTGTGTGTGTGTGTGTGAGTGTTTGCATTTGTCTCTCTGTGTGTGTGTGTGTGCGTGTGAAGCTAGAGGCGGTGCTTGCTTAGTAGTTGATTTCGAGAAACGTCTGAGAGTTGGGATTAGGGGAAGCTGGAGGGCCCAAGGGGTCGCGTGTATAAATACAGGGGATAGCGTGGGAGTGTGCGGTGAGAAGTTTTCCCCGACACAGAAAGGCCCCCGATGTGCTGACACACCGAGAGGCGGAAACCAAATTAGCCTCCCGTTCAAAATAATGGCCCGAATTCTTAATTGGAAAGGGGAAGTGTGAGTTCTCCCAGCAAACATATTGATGTTGAGTAGATGTTGGTGTGACGGCGTGCACCAGCGTTGAAAACCCGTGTAAATACAACGCCAAAATGAAAGTTGAGACGACACCTTTAGTTGTCATAGCTGCTACCTGCATCGTTTTGTGAGACTAGGACGGAAATATCTGTCAGATATCAGCTCAAAACAGTTCCAAAGCTGTTTTTTTGTTTTGAATATTTTATTTTGAGTTTTTTCCAATATATAATCATACAGAAATGCAATAAAAAAGATGTAAAAATATCAAAAATATCCACTCCCACCTCCCCACCCCAACACAAACACACTAACAAACAAAATGGCAGATTACAAATGAGCTATATAACATTCATGCACGGCAGATTAGTCTTTGTCGTTCCAAAGCTGTTTTAATATATTTTTTACTGTGTCATAATATTAAGTTGTGAAAGTGTTGTGTGCTTATTTGGGTTGACGTTGAACTTGGCCCCCTGCCGCCGTCCGTCAAATGCTTGCTGAGAAGTTACTTTGAATTTCAATTAAATCTATTAATGCAATACACATGACAAAAATTATCAGCATGCACTGTACCGCTGAATAGCTGTGGTGCATGTAATAATTCCCCGAGGAAAAAAAACCCCAACAAAGATCTGGTGCTTTAATCTGAACAAAGAGGCAGAGAGTAAAGATAAACGGTCAGCGTGTCCGTTACTGTGCAGAGTGTAGTGCGAACCCCAAACCATGTTAAAGAAAAGTCAGGGTCTTGAAACAATTAGCATACCGCAACAATATAGCCGTCGTCATCATAATTTCTCGGTACAAAGCAATCATGCATCAAAGTCAGAGTGGAAAAAACGGAGCTTTGGATTCATTAGATGCTGACAGTAAACAAACAGGGATTCCAACCCTAAAACGAAACCAAAAGCGCTGCCAGACCCCGTGCGACTGTCAGGCAGATGTGAGTCGAACTAGCCGAACGAGTTACTGTCGAGCGCCAGTCAATTCAAGAACTCGCTGTAGCGCGCTGCACAGAGGGAGCACAGACGACGGGCTGTAAATCTAAATAAACAGTTTTTAATTTGCCCTTGTGGGACGCAACACCAAAGACATGAAAACAGACAGAACAAGTTGCACGCTCGCGGCCTCTCTCGCCTCTTCACGTTCCCTGTCCAAACAAAAGGAGATAAATAGTTCAAGTAGATGATTAACGAGGTTCAGGTGCCGCTCTTTCTCAATATGCGTCCTTGTGTCCTCTGTTGTGCTGTATATAAGTTGTATTGATTGTCGTACATTCATGTGATGTTTTTGTTTTATTGATGTGATGTACATGGATGTGATGTTGTGTTTTATTTGGTGACACCAAAGACGGTTTTCCTGCCTTGGCTGGACAATAAAGTTGTTTTCTATTCCCCTCATGTCAGGGATGCTGACGGCCCGGTGTCAGGCTCTCTCACTGCAGGTCAATGAAACCACACCTAACAACCCGAATGCAACCGCACTCTCCTAAACTCACGCAATAGAAGCCCCAGCAGCAGCTGATACACAGCTGCCGAGCTTCCAAGTTTGCCAAGTTTGTGGAGAATCTTCTTCCTAAATTGTGCTGAAGAGAACAAACACACAAGCATCAACTTGCTGTTCTTGGATGTGACCATTACATGTCGTCTCTCCTGTCTCCCGACCAGCTCCCGCTCCACCTGCACCCACTTGGCAAACTGTTATTTATTACATCCGCCAAGGAGGTTATGGATTCAGTGCCGTTTGTTTGTTTGTCTGATTGTTTGTCTGTTAGCAGGATTACGGAAAAACTACTCGCCCAATTTTCATGAAACTTCGTGGAAGGGTGTAGCATGGGCCAAGGAAGAACCCATTAAATTTTGGAGCGGATCCGGATCCGACTCACCAACAAGCAATAATAGCACGAACCTTGGCGGAGGTCTGCGCTCTCCGAGTGCCCTTCTACTTTATCTTATTTGTTTAACAGGGACCTTAATTGTGCCACACAGTAGTTGTGTCAGTTAGAAAGCAAATTAACATCTGTGGAAAACATTAAAAAAGCAATACAATTACAAACTTCTCAACAATACATCACATAGGACAGCTTCATACAAAATATACATAACATACATTCCATGTTGGAAAACAGTTGATTCCATACGAAGGTTAAGATCAATTATCACATAATTGATTTGTCTTGATATGGATGAGGACTGAGTTCCATTTACCTGCACTGTGACTGAGAAAGCTGAAAACAGTTTTCCTGTATTGTGCTGTGCAGCGGCCTCTGACTGAAGTCCTGGTCTCCTTAGTATTCATCCCTGCTGAAGGACAAACATTGTTTCAGTGGAGCTGGTGCAAGATCATGAAACAGTTTACACATTAGACATGAATCTGCAAAAAACAGAAAAGTGTCAAAGGTCAACAGGTTATACTTCTGAATGATGGTACAGTGATGGCAGCTCCTCGGTTTTTTATCAAGAATATTCACAGATTGTTTGTAGAGAACTTATAATGGTTTTAGTGCAGTGTGACCTGTCTGGGACTCACATGAAACCTACAGCCAAGCAGAATTTAGTTAGTTAGTTTATTAGAACTTTTTCATTGTACAGGGAAAAAACTTCACTGATTTCACTTCACTGTTTTCATCAGTTCATGGGACAATACCACGCAGTTCAATAATTTTCCTTAATAGTTTTCCAGTGTTGGCTTTATTGCTGACTTTCTGCTGCACCTTGTTTTATTTTTTTGGGAACTGATGTCTGCTTTGTTTCCCAAGTGAAGCCAAAGACAAGTTTCCACCATGTTTAAACAATTAAAGCTGCACTAAGCAAGATTTTTTATGTAAAAATACACCTGTCTTATCAGCCTAAATCACAAAGTAGGGCTGCAACAGAGAAAAGCATCCCATCCCCACTTGCTGTAGATTCTCCCCATTTGCCCAAACGCAATTCCGGTTTCGGGTTTAGTTACTTCTCCGCCCACAGAAAGTGACAAATTGAAACTCAAGAGTGAAATCCAAACTGTCTCCTAAACAGCAGCAGAGAAAGCTGAACTCATCAGCATTAAATCTTTTCCTCTCTCTCTCTCTCTTTGGTATCTTTGGTATAAAGCATCACAGTTGAGCGAGCTGTGTGACGTTTTCTCATGAACAAATTTCTCCCTGAGACAGAAACCGTGGCACCGTGACTATAATCTGTGATATTATCAAGAAGCACAGCCTGGAGTTGCTCCGTTAAAAGACTGAGGACTGATTTGTGGATTTACAGTTTGTTTGACTGAACTTTTAAACTCAAATGAGCAATATTTCAGAACATTTCTGAGCCAGACAATATAGCAATAACCACGGAAAATCACCCTGGATATCATCAAAGGCTCCACAAAATCACTTGCTGTCAGCTCTCCAGCTCTTGACCGCGTCTCCTGATTACATCTCAGATTATTAGAGTCTGGGCTTTCTTCTTTCTAATTTCGAGAGGGATTTATCATGTTCAACTAGCGATGTGAATTCTGAAATTGAAGGGACATATCACTCATTCTACGGACAAATAAACTCTTTATCGCTTTTTCCCGATTTAATATTACCATCCAGAATAAAAGGCAATAAATTACATTCATTGAAACTGGAACGATGAACAAGTTATTACATATTATTGAGTTATTATCTCAGCGTTCCTCCCCCCCTCCCAACCTGACTCTTCAGTGTGACTTTGGTTTTGTGCAGATGTTGTTGCGTTTTTTCATCTATTGAAAATCAATAAAAATATATTAAACAGTAACGAATGATCAAGTCATAAACATGGCATGGCTGCACACAACATCGCTCCCTTTTACAATGCATGGTACAAAGCGGTGCAAATTTAGAAAATCGTATCTTTCTGAGCTGTCAAACCAAGGTCAATGGGAGCGCATGGTCTTGTCTCATCATTTTCTGACAGCTTAATAAAACTCCTCATAGACCTATACCCTTTTCCAGTGGCCTTTTTTTTTGTTGCCCCTATCACACCTAAGGCTTTTTCCAATGCATACACGATAAGCCAGTTTTGTGCAAGCGTCAGAGATAAAGAAGTGGGGTTTTTTTTCAAAAGCTTCTGGGGAGAAACAGTCACACATGGGAGTTGAAGATAGAACAAATCAAAGAAGGCTCTAGGATAGGGAGAATAGAGAGGATGGTGTGTGTTTGTGAGAATGTGTGTGTGTGTGTGTGCCCTTCTCTGTGTGTTAGTGGCTTGTGTGCATGCGTACATATGTGTGCGTATGTGTGTGTATAGTTGTGTGTGTGTGTGTGTGTGTGTGTGTGCATGCGATGCGGGGCCCTGACCTGTCACTCGGTCAGCAGGTAGTATAATAAAACTCGGTGGGTAAAACCTACAGACACAAACCCGTCACTGCAAATAATCTCAGCAGGCTGTCAGCAGACTCAGGACAGTCCAATTTAACAGCACACACAGCCTGCAATGTAGGTTTGCTCTCAAGTAAATAAGGTTCCTCTGACCTTATTCTGTGTGTGTGTGTGTGTGTGAGTGTGAGAGAGAGCGTGTGTGTGTATGACGTTGGATTTCCACCGTTATTGAGGAGAACCAGTGCCCATATAAGCCATATAATATATGTGATTGGTAGGTGGTTGATTAGTGGATGAATGTACTTAAAGGATACGGCTGGTATTTTTAAATACATTTCTTATCAACAAATCCTATGAAAATAACAACACCTAAATGAAAGACATTATTATGTTAATGTTATACAGTACGCTACATGTGTCTCCATTGTAAATCTATTCTAATCTTAGAGGTATGGTCAGATTTTACAGGTCTTGGTCTGATGTTCAGCATGAATAATGGCACAAACCCAACTTCAGTGTGTGTGCTTAAGTGTACACTATGTGTGTGCCAGTGTGTGTGTGTGTGTGTATGTGCATGCATGCATGTGTATTTTCATATCTTGCACCCCAGAGGGAATGAACCAAATAAGATTAATGCCATGCTGATAGAGAATCTGGGCAGGTTGTAAACAGTCGGCCTCTGTTCGTCATGCAGCCTGACAGACAGCACAGAGCCAGACGAGCTGAGAGAAAATCAACACTGACAGGGAGAAATGACAGGCTTCAAATGTGAAATCATGACAAGTGCACAAGAATGAGGTGTACGTGGAACTGTAAACTCCGACCTGATCTCACACAAATACATGAAATGAACACGACTTTTTAACACCAAACTACGTGTTGGTGGCATGTAAAGTGTTAAAGGTCCCATATCGTGGAAAACGGGCAAATGAGCAAATTCCCCTTGCCTCTGTGATGATAAAGGAGTTGGATGGTCTATCTAAACGTGGTGAAAGTATCAAAACTAAATCCACACAATCCATATTAGAAAAGCGAGCCTCTAAACGAGCCGTTTGGACTTCCGTAACTTTGTGGCGTCACAAAGGTTCGCTCGTTATCATTTTTGTAAGAAATAATAGACTAACAAAGTGTTTTTTTCAAAGCGGTCGAGCGGTTGTCATTGTTTATTACCGGAGAGTTTTCCCTACCTGTAGCCGCCGGGCCGCGGCATCTCACGTTTCACTCTCGAAACGGTTAGCCAATCAGAAGAGAGGGGTCGTTAATATTAATGAGCCTTAAAGACACGGCGACAGAAACGGCCTGTTCTTGGTAAGGCTCAGAGAGATGCTGGAAAATGAACGTGGAGAAATGGATTGAGAGTGTTTTTGGTTCATGACACCACACACACAGCTTTGAATGGACCTCAAGACATAAAATAACAGAATATGAGACCTTTAAAATTCAGTTTTCCCAGCATGAAACGGTTACATGAACGAGGCACGACTATAAACAGGAAGTAGTGTCACATTGAAGTAGTGCAGTGGAAAGAAGGCATTTACCTTCGAAACCGGCGGGTTCAATTCCCAGTTTCTACAAAGGAAATTTCTACTGTGAGTGGAATTTTCATTTTTATTGAAGGTTTCTCTTATTTAACCATGACCAAAGCCTTTCCCTAACCTTAACCTTAAGTTGTTTTAGTTGCATTTATTTGCAAAGTTGTTTTAGTTGCGTTACTGTTGCCACAGAATACAGTTTGTGTTATTGTCACAGAATTCAATTAGTGGTGAAGGAACGTAATTTTCACATAATTTGTGTCCACAGCACGTAAATAGTGTAATTTCGCAACTTTTAATGAGATCACAAGTTCCTGAGGTTAATATGGTACTCATGTGGAAAGTCTATCTATCTATCTATCTATCTATCTATCTAACTATCTATCTATCTATATATCTATCTATCTATCTATCTATAAGGTCAGAGGTTTGATTCCCACAGCAGCCACTTGTCAGCTAAACAGGAAAGTGGCCACATTGATAAAACAATTTTCTGAAATGTTTTCTTTTTGTTTTTTAACATGTTTATATTCATCCTGTTTGTCTGACAACAAGCACATATCAACTCTCCAAACTGTCGCTCCCTCTCCGTTCATTGACTTAAATCATTATTAAGGCGCCTTTTAGACCCGCTCTCCTTCTGCATTTGCTTTCAATTTATCATCCTCCATTTTCTAAGAATTGTAAGGCGCCGTAATAATTCGCCTCTCGCTCACGGTTTTATAATGATCATTAATGCAGGTCTCTGCAGTAACTGGAAGAGGCTTTTAGGATGCTACTTTTAATTTCCTGGAAATACAAAGTGGATATATTTATAACCCAGAGAGTATTGCTCGTGTCTCATGAAGCAGAGTGATTTTTTTTTTTATACACACACTCCAAATTTTACCATTCTATTTTATTTGCTCTTTTAAAACCTGTCTAAAAGGAAAGTATCCTGTCCTTCAGCAAGTTCACCTACATTAGAGATTGATTCTTTCAATCGAGGATCGTCTCTCACCCGGTGAAGGACCTTTGATTCAGTCACTGTAAGAGACGCTTTGATTACAGAGAAAACAGGAACCATGCTCGGCAGTCTGGAGCTTGAGCCTGATAATGTTGAAAGGAACTTAGAAGTCTTTGGGGTGAACAATGTGTGTGTGTGTGTGTGTGTGTGTGTGTTTGAAACAGGGAGAGAGAGAGACAGACAGTGAATTAAAGTTGAGGAACCATCCCAGTGCTTTAAACATGCAGGTTCTGTCATTCTTGCCTTGATAGGAGTTTCGTACCTTATGCTGCGTTCACTTCATGTCAGATTTACTGGAAATACGAGCTGCAGACATGGAAAAACTGTTCACATTTAGCTCCTAGTGGTTGGTACAAGTGGGACATGTGGGAGTTTGTTGTAGGCTCCGGTTTCTTCCACGTCGACGCTTGTGCTGGGCAGAATGAGTCTTCTTGTGCATCGTTCATATCGAGTCGGTACCTCAAAATGAATCTAACTTTTAGAGTTTTTCGGGTTTCCGAGTGAAGTAACTACCAACCAAGAGGAAAACTGCAGCCGAGAGAGCGGGTGGGGAGAAAGGCAACTAGCCAGACTTTGTTCAATGAGCTTTGGTGTAAACTTGAAGTGGCAGGAACCAATTTGCACCACTACAGACTCGGTATGTTTCGAGCTCGAGAATTATTTGTTCAAAATGATTTGTTCTTTCTTTTTGGCCCAGCAGTAGTCAACAGAGGCAGCAAACATGGCAGAGAAAATCCAGCTAAAAAAACAGGTGAAAAAAAAAAGGTGAAAAAACAGCAAAATTATCAGTTACATTCACGCTAATACAATCAACAATCAACTCTACTTACAGAGTGTTTATTTATGGTTTGTTTATGGTTGATTTGACAGTAACTTGTCAACGAACAATTTACTTTACGATCACCATCTTGGATGTTAAACTTGTGAACTCCTCCAAACTGCAACGATGAGATGTCATTCTGTTCTTCCATTTCTTCCAATATAATGTAAATGTGGCATCTGAGCGCTGTTTGCCATGTTTTCCATTACTCAGATAGTTGCCTTTGTGCTGACTCATCACTTCAGTGCCGTACCTAGACCTTAAAAAACCTTGAAACCCCACAAAAACCAGCAAGTTTTCAACAAAATGCTACACCACCAACATTGGTGTTGTCATTTTCGCTCTGAAAAGTCGCCCTGTTGTTCCTTTGCACAGCAGCTGAATGTGGAGGAGAAGGCTCCTCCTCGGAGGTCACATTAAGGCACAATGCAGCGATTTTTCAACACACAAGTGACACCGCTGAGGTTAGCACGGCTTTTTCATAAAATGTGGTGACATTTGTAAGGGCTTTCAGGCAGCTAAGGTATTTTCAGCTTCAGTGGAAGCCTATGGGAGTCATGCATCAAAACAGAACAGTGACCGGATGTCTCAATAACAGAAAAGATGCCAAACAACAAGCAGAGTACATAGAGAATAACTCCTGCATAGTGTTGAAATATATTATTGAATCATTATGTCTGTCACGAGTCAAGAGTGTGTGTGTATATGTGTGCATGTACATGTATATTTATGTATATATCTGCATTTGTGTCATTGTCACTATAATCACACTAATCCATAATGCATTTATCTTGCTGCAGATTATATGGAAAGTTCTGTGCAGGAATCCTGGGGCTCAAACTGAGATGAAATCGATCAGTTGTGGTTATTGCTTACTATAAAATTAATGATTACTACAATTATTGAATTATTGAAACTATTGATTTCTTTAAAAAACTTTCATTGCAACTTTCATTCAAACATACTGAGATGAAATCGATCAGTTGTGGGTATTGCTTACTACTGAAACAAATTGATGAATGAAAAAAAATGTCACTGTAACTTTCACTGATAAAATGTTTCCATCATGAAAACATCACAGAGAAATAGAAAAAAACATTTAGTTCAGTTCATACTGTATTCTACATGCATAATCAACACATAAGGGGAATAATTACAATGAATGCAACACTTACATTGCACTGCAAGGTATTAGCAATAGAATGATGCAGTTGCAACAATGCATTTGATGTGTGAAGTGTGATTGAAGTGTACATCTCTTTATCTACCAGGTGTCTGTTTTTTTTAGCTAGCGGAGCTAAACAGATTGATTGCTTCTGGCTCTTTGATATGCAACAACTGAAAAGCCGTTAAATTGCTACATTCTTACACTAAAAGTTGAAATATTCTTAAGTTCAAGCACTTGTTTCACAACGCCACATCCTTTCCAATGAAACTGAAACAGAAGCTAGCGCTGAGACGAGAGGATCCTGCAGGACACGCCGCCTCAGGGAGCAGCAGACGTCCCGCCGCCTCCCTCCTCTATCCCTCATCACATCCTCCCTCACTGACAGGAGCCATTACAAGCCCAGGGAGGGCGATCGGGAGAAAGAGCACCGGAGAGGGCGAGGGGGAGATTAAGGGGACGGGAAAGTGAGGGAGACAGGGAGAGAAAGAGAGAAGGAAAGGAGGAGGAACAGGAGTTGACAGGTGGAGAAAAGGAGGGAGGGAAGACAAGGGTGACAAAGTGAGGAGCACGACACAAAATGGCGGACGCTCAAACACTTGAACACTGTTGACGGAGAACAAGGCTTGAAGGAGAGAGAAGACGAAAGCCTTTGTATATTAAAGTCTCGATTGGGAATTTATTCGACCGTCTAAATTTTGGTTATGCTCATATAAGAGTTTGACGTGTAGAAGAATAAGCTTTTTAAAACTTTAATTCATCGCAACTCACACTACAGGACTGTCTGACAGTCAAAGGTACAACATGTAAACTTTTACAGCCTCAAAACACATAATGACATGTACTTTCATTCAAAGAAAGGTTGAGTGAAACTACCTGTCCTGTAGTAGTGCTGCAAACAATTCTTCCTTGAATGTTATACAGCAGAATCAATTCATTATATTGTAACACTAAAGTCTATTGCTTCTAAATGAACTTACTAGCAGATCATTCCTTGGCTGAAATGAGCAAATTTGATTTTTCCAAACCATTCCTCTTGGGGATGGAGCAAATGTTCAGCAAGCACGCAGAAAAAAGTGGGACTACTGCTATGGGTTCATATCAAGTTTGAAGTGTTGTGAACTAGTGTTGATATTGGAAAATATCAATATGTAATATCTACCCTGGTAAACATGCAACATACCAATAAAGTCCTGTCACTTAAGGACAACAGTGAAAATCTTGAAGCAAGCAAGTCAATAAACAGACACAGAGGAGCAGGGCTGACTGGTCGGGTACATAGTCATCTCTGCTTGTAAATAATTTTAGAACATCAATAAACCGAACCTAAACATCTATTTTGTATTGTTGTTATTGTGTCATGATGTTAGCCACAGAGGACTGCTGACTTTTACATTTTTTGCCTGTATTTGCTGTTATCAGGGTGTAAAATGGGTTGAATTAATAACTGTGCCTCAAACCCTAAAAGAAACAGCAGTATACCCAGATGTGATGTACTCGCCATTTTAATGCAATAATGAAAAGACTCTGATCATGTGAAGTTGCCACTGTGCAGCACCGTTGCTTTGCATGTTTTGTTTTTTTTTAAAGCTGCAATATGCAACTTTTTTCACATAAAAATTATAATAAATAAATAGGATTTATTACACATTTTCAGTCTGTTTACATCTGTGATCCTGTGTGTTCATGCCTGCATCCCCCCCCTGTTTCCTTGAAATGGCTTTTCAATGATATTCGGGACGTTTTGGTGCATAAAAACCGTTTCTTGTGGGCGTGGCCAGTGGTGCCGTCAGTGTGAGGCTTGTGGCCACAGAGCAGGGAGTCAGAGAAGCAACAAATGGAGGAGAGCAGCAGTGGCGTCACCAGCATCGGGCTTCTGGGGCTTTAGCCGGGAATGTTTTTTGACTAGCCCCGAATCTTTTGACAGAGGAAAGCCAGGAGGTTTTATATTAACCGTATCCAGGAGTGTCACTGGGCCATGCGTTCCGGTTCTAAAAAAGTAAATGCAGAGAATACCGGTGTTTGCACCTGTTTTGGGCGCTTAAACAACTGGTTTTGTTCTACAAACAAAAGGACAATCCAGGCACTCCAAATATAAAAATATAACCACGAGGAAGAAAATACTTAAAAAGCCTTTATTGTAGTGGCTAAATCATTAAAAAAGCCAACATGTTTCGACCACTGTAGGTCTTCTTCAGGGCTTTAAACAACTGGTTTTGTTCGTTTTACACCAAAGTTTGCCGGCTGGGCGGTGTTTGGATCTTCGGGCCAATCACAGTGCATCAAAACGGAAAACTCCACCCAACCGGGAAGCGGGGCTATGTTAAACAAACGCACAATCAAATGACAGGCACAGACAGTTTAATCTGAGCAGTTAACAGGTTGAGTTGTAAAAATGTCGGGAAAGAAGAAACTAGACATTCTGTCTTATTTTCAAGCCACTGTGAGTGATAACACAATGTGTTCAAGTGAATTTAACTTGTAAACAGATGGACTTGTCATTGTCATTTTCACATGATCCATCTTTGTAACTGAAATTACTAATTTAGTGTAAAGTTTACTACCAGAGAGTGAAGGAATATTTAGCTATCTATTTGCTATCTATTGTTATTTGATTGACTGTAGCCTAACGTTAGATGCAGTGGTGTATCATATATTATCTTTGAGTTAATCTGAATATACTAATTTAAAAAGTCTCCTATACACAGTCATCACTTCTGAATACTTGCACTGCTCTATTTAACAGAGCCAAATGGAGGCAGGAGGATCAGTCTCAGATTAGAGGAGACAGACCAGCAGAGTTCAGGTGACTAGATAATGTACAAAGTTAATAAAGCTAAAATAAGTGTATTCCTGATTTTGCTAAAGCTGTTGTTGATGCTATAAAAGTGATGCCCATCTCATAACTGGTACCCTTGTACACAATAATATTCAGTTTGTAAGCAAGTCTCAACGGTGCATTAATTTAGACCAGTGATAAGGATTATCTACTATGTCAGAGTCATGTGGTTATCCGAAATTAATCAACACCCCTCCGGCCAATCAGAATCAATTCATCCAGCACATGTAATATTAATGAGAGCTAATTGAGAGCTGATTTTCTGTCATGTCATGTTTCCTCTAGCAGGAGGAAGTTGAGCCAGTTTTGAGGGAAGTGGCAGAAAATAGTGATACTCAGGTCTGATCACCTTCAAATGGGAAAATGCTAGTAAAATATGAAACAAGTGAATTGTATTTTCTAAAGGTAATGTTGTCCATTCTATCAATATCATAGGAAGAACAAGAAGAGATTGAGGAAGTCAGAGTCAGGGAGACAGCAGAGAGCAGCCACACCAACCAAACCCCAGGCAGGACTCTGCACCCATGGCTTCACTAAAGCCTTTTTCTGTTTATTTGTTTTCAGAAGCTACGCTGTGTGGGAAGCGCTGTGATCGTCAGACCTCTCTGGATTAGACAAGCAAGTAGAGAAAACCGGCATCAGCTGCACCAATTTATTGCCAAATGCTTTGGGATTCAACACATTAACATTGCTTCGCTTGCTAGTCGCTTTTGAGAAATAAAGTTGCCAGGGAGGTTGGTAGTCTTTTGATCCACCGTAAAGTCGGATGATCATAAACCGGATAATCCAGTGACGAGTAACGAGCCCATTTAAATTTCAGTAATTGTAATTGCGCTATTTAATTAGTTACATTACTAGTTACTGCCAAAAGTAGTGGAATTACAGTAACGCATTACTTTGTAACGCGTTATTCCCAACACTGATTATAATACAGAGGCATGTTATAAGATCTTTAATTTGATCAATTTTAGAGTCAAATTAACAACTGTATAGCGATGTGTAACTTGGCTTGTAACGCCAAGAGTGCCCCAAATGCTACCCAATTTGTTCTGTAGGGTAAAACACATGCAATGTTCATCCCCTCTTCAGCCCCACATTACTTAAAAGAAAGAGCTAAACGTGCAACAGACAGAAGTCCCGTTCAAAAACACGGTGAACAGCAGCTGTTGCTTCAAGGGAGTCTGCTTCAAGGTAGACGGCTCGTCAAGATGAGTGGCAGGTGTCGGGGCGTGAACCTGACCAACTGAGGGGGACGAGGGCGGGACTAACAATTCACTTCCTGCCTCAAGGCAAAAAGTTGTATATTGTAGCGTTAAATTCTGCATTGATTTAAAATTGAAGTAGAAGCGGGCCTGATTACTGCTTTTTCTCTGTTTTGTTTTTCTAAATCTATGAGGGAGGCGTCTGAGCCGTTTCCGTGGTGAAACGAGGAACAATGTGTTTGCATGTTGTACTCGGCGTCGAGGCTGTAGCCGCCAGTGTCCTTCGATAGATCTAACTCAATTGTTTGACCCACCTAATACAATTTTTCTGCTCTTTCATTTGATTAGCAGCACCGAGAGCATAATCCCTCTTCATCCCAGACTCGGATCATTTATTTTCTTTTTTTTTGTTTTCATCTATTTATTTGGAATTTGTTTGAAAGGTCATCATGCCATTGTGAAGGATAGAGCGGAGCCGGGGACGCTGATCCGGTGTTTGTACGGGGAATTATATCTTGTGTGTGTACATGTGTTGTATGTTTGTGTTTGTGTGTGTCCTGTGTGTTGCATTGCCTTTGTTTGCACCTGTGCATGTGCTGCGTCAGTGTCTGTGCCTGTGTAATCTCATAATCAGCGTCAGTGTGTGTGTGTGTGTTCATGTTTGTGTGTCCCGGTGGTTGTGCTCTATCAGTGTGCGAATACATAAACAGCCCAACATACAGTACGGACGCTGGATAACAGTCACATCAGCAAGTGGACATGCTTGCTTCACCTGCCTTTTTTCTCTCCTCTAATCACGGCTTATTGATCACACTTCCGCTGGATCAATATTTGTTATGCATGGCATTTTCCGCTCTCAGTCAACACGTCAAGCCAGCGGAGATGATTTCACCAGGGACACATCCGCCAGGAAAAGGATTATTTGTCCAAACAGCAGGTGACATTGGGAGGGTAAATTTGTATTAGGAATCACCTCCTGCAGAACTCAGGCAATATGTCTACCTCCAGGCTGACTGCTTAATATCTGCAGCACCAGTCGAATGCGGTTATAAAAATATGAGCAATGATTTTATGACATTATTCAACCGTATTGTCGAGCCGTATTAACATTCTGGTCGCAGTGTGTGCACTGTCAGAACCGAGGCCACAGACTGAGACTCAGACAGCCATCTGAGAGACAGAGGGAAGAATAAAGTCAGAGACTTCATTTGGCAGAAGCAGGGAACAGAGATGCACGGGGAGGGAAGTATGAGTGAGTGAGAATTGTTGAAACTCTGTCCTGGGGGAAAGCCATTTAAGTTTGTTCTCTGCTGCGATTTCATTCCAGTGTATTTCTCTATGGGCGTACAAGGAAAAATAATTAGTACATAAACCTTTACATATTGCTGCTTTTTGGCTGCAATTCTCAATTACTCCGTTCTAATTACTCAATCCAAATGGGTGCATGATGTGACTTAGGTAGTAATTATATACGAGCGTGAAGGAGTATGATGCATACACACGTGCATGCACAAACATGCACATACGGGTAAACACACACACACACACACACACACAATTACTTCTCCTTAACTTCAATTTACTTTCTACACGCAGTTCATACCTCAGTCTGCTGCTTCTACTAATACCCCCACCCCCCCCCACCCCCCTCTCCCTCCCCACGTTTCAATATCACAGAGATTGCTTTTGTCTTTCCCATAAAAAAAAAACAAAAAAACAATTTCCACCCTAATCTGTCTCTTGGGTAAGCCTTCATAAGAGTCAACAACAACAACCAAATCCTTAATGATGAGTAATTGCATCAAAAACTCATATCGGTTTCCTCCCAAATGAGTCAACAAAGCAAATCTCCCGAATAACAAATGGCGACATGCCAGTAATCGTTAAGCTATTATAAGCGGATGGGCTAATTACTGTACATCTGCAGAGAGCAAGGGAGGTTGCCATTATTGCAATAGAGATCCCACTGCTGTCAGTCTAGCTAATGGGAACCTGCGCTACAGGCCTCCAACTCTGCTTCTCATTTAATCTCTTGATTAAATGCTGCTTGACCTGGACTTAGAAAAGTACTATAGGCACAATAACTTTTTGTCATCTTTGCACTGTGGCTCTCATCAGTTAGAACCCTGGTGGGGCGCCAGAGTGGAAAAACCCACAGGTGTCATGCAGTGCAGTAATTAAAAAACTCATCAGTGGGATCTATACAGTTTTTAGATGAAATACATCTACATTAGAAGCATTTGGCTGACACTTTAATCCAGAGCATCTCAAAATGAATGGGGAGGAAGAGGCTTAGTATTTTCTCAAAGGCACCCAAACAAAACACTTGAGGGGATCAAACCTGTGACCATCTGATTACGGGACAGTCTGTCTAAACACTAGGCTGCTACGTCTATAGACCTCGTAAGTCGTGTCGTCATATATGACATCAGCCTCGCCCAGATATGGACTTACGGTTCCAAAGTGATTTCTCTATGGGGAAGTAAATGGGGTTTTCACATAATTGTCGCTGTCACAGTCTGTGTTTAATGCAGGCTTTTAAAAAAACTGACGCTTTTACCTACGGATTTTTATCTCTCTAATGGCACTTGGGTCCATTGATTTCTGAGACTGTTTCCAAGTTGAAGCAGTAAGCAGTAAACACTTTGGTGGCATATACAGTGAAGGCACAGTGTCCAAATCTCATCATAATATTAGTCTGACGGACATATATATATACATATATATATACATATGTTTTTATAAATCTGCTGCGTTCAGGGTGGGAATTTTATTCACATTTGCTATGTAATGAACTATGTTAAACACTGGAACAGCTGCCGATACATCTGGATGTTGACAGACACTAAACAAAATGTGATTTCTCTCAGGACGAACCAGATACCATAGAAACATGATGTCCTGGGTTTGAATCCGACCCAGGACCTTTGCTACATGTCATCCCTCTCTCTCTCTCTCTCTCCCAGTCTTTCCTATCTCTCTCTACTTTGAACTACTGAATCTAATAAAGGCAAAAATGCTAACTAGCCAGCAGGCTAAATGTAGCCAAGCAACAAATGTTATTGTGAACATGCATCTAGTGTCCACTACTAACGCTAGTTTAGTGTGCAAATTAGATGTGTTTACAACAAGGCAGTAATGGTTAGCAGACCAGATTAGCTAGCTAACAAGCCGACATAATCTAAACACAAAATCAATCAGATGGATCAGTGATGAAATGACGAGGTCCCAGTCACAAACAGCACAGATACTTGTGAGCAATAAACAACAACAGTATTCCTAACATGACCGACATTTTTCAGATTACACAAAAGAACAAGACCCAGTGCAAGCCGGGCCACTGATGTCTCGCCTCCTCTTGGCTTTCGCACCCTAGTATAATATGTGTTCTGTACTGCCCTCCGCATTGTAGTGATAGACTATATAAGTGGCACATGGGAAGTGCGTGTAAACAAACATTTTGATATTCAATTCAATTCAATTCAATTCAACTTTATTGTCACTGTAAAGTGCAGAGGTACACACACAACGAAAGGTAGTTGTGCACTCCCAGGTGCAGGTGCCGGTGTTGTTACGTAGACCCAGAGTTACTTGCAGACGGTGTCAACAATGTGACTATGTTGTTGTGACTATACTGTTCCAGAAGGTAAAAAGTAGCATTCGGCTGCATGCAGTGGTTACTGTTAATGTTGCTTTTTTCAAAAGGGAACGTTCCTTTGCTATAAAATTCATTTTTTTTAAGTGCTAGTTGATGTTTTGGATGTATGCCGAATAGAAGAGTGAATCCTTATAATACGTAAAAGGTGTTATGTCATGTTCTATCAGGAATGCACCTTGGACAATAAGCGAGGCAATATTAAATTGTCAGATTTAATATCCGATATCCACCAAACCCTATAAATGCATAGCAGTTCTGATATCTCAAACGACACGGGAAGAAGCCGCTGTTCGTCGGTAAACTTCTCGTTTGTGAAAAGTGAAAAAAGTCGAGTCAATTTAGTATGCGAAAGCAACAAAGAGAAAAAAGTTGAGTCAATATTTTTTGTGTCGGGTTTGCATTTTTGAATGTATTTTTCCGTGGGAGACAGCGAAGGCACGTCATAATGTGAGCAAATAGTGCACAAATACGGTCGGTCGGTCGGTCGGTCGGAAAATACTGTTTCCACTCTTGCTGGATATTTTTACTGGTTTTACAAATAGTTTTTAACATTTCCACTTGAAAAGTATTCACATTACATTAACTCAACTGTTTTTTTTGTTTTGTTTTTTTTAATCTTTTTTAACCATGTAAAATATATTTTTCAACATTTAACAAATATCTTATTAAACCATGGTATTTGCCTCTACTCTGCAGTCACAGCAGTTATTCTGATGTTTCAAAACTCATTAGACTTATATTAGCATGTCTATTTAATTCTGTTGTACGTTTAGAAACACAATCAGCTGTTCACTGTTACTGTTGACCAAGATTTGACCTTCAGTATGGCTGCCAGAGAGTGCATTACATCACCTGAGAGCCATCTATCACATTATTATCATATTATTCGTATAAATTGATTTATTCATTCCACTAAATGTCATGAGTTATGCCATGAGCATTATACGAATGTGCTCAAGGCAGTAAGGGAAGGAAACTGTTATATAAAGTGTTACATAATACAAACAGTGTCCATTTCTCTGACAAAAGAGCAATAAAACCTCCAGCTTGATTCAGTAATAAAACCGCTGAAGGATAGTTACAGTCCCGAACCTTGTGCTTTAGAGAACAGCTACTCCATCAGTTCATTAGTTCAGTGTCTATGAATGAGAGCACCTCGCCTCTTCAAGACCCACTTCAGAAAAGCACTCTATATAAAAGATCACACTCAACAAAAATAAACGGAAAAGACGAGGTGATGCCGAGTCAATCCGCATGGCCTTCGCTCTCTTCGCGACGACCAACTCTCTCTCTCGCCTCTTTCTCATCACAGAATCGATTAGTCCTTCGCTTCTGTCGCCGAGAGACAGTGACGAAGATCTGAGAGCGCGGACTGGCAGCGCTTTGCAAGGCTACACTCCCATCTGCGCTATGCAAACCTACTGCTGAATGTGACATCTAGTGAATACGAGGGCATGCTATGGGTAACTCATGTGAACACGGACAATGGTGTGTGATTTTGCTGTCGCCGGGGAGGATAAAAAATGTGTGAGTCAGTCTTTAAAGGTACAATGCATCAAGTAGTAGGCCTAAACCTCTTTCTGCTGTCAGGGAAACGCTCAGACTTTTCCCCAAAGGCTATAATTTAAGGCTAATGTGGCTTACAGCGCTGTAATTGGTCTATTCAGGAAATTGTCGGATATGCACTTTGCTGTGATTGTTTCATTGTGAAAGGTGCCACGGTGACACACGTTCAACATCAGAACTTTAGAAAAAGGAGTAAACTTTTGACTTTCCCATTTTAAGCTCCTTTGCCGTGTTACAGCCAATTTAGGAAGGATTAGAACTTTTTGCAACTGAGTGGCAAAAAAAGAAACGTATGCTGTAATCTTTGAATAGACCGCATTGTCCTCAGCCATTGGCCCCTCTCTGTAGATAATATTCTGCCTGTAAAAAGGCATCAAGGCAGCAACACAGAGGAAGATATGATTTGACGTACCATCAGTCAGCCCGACTCATGCTGTCTCAATCACTGTCTGTCTCTTCTGCCTCATCATCTGCGCATGGGCAAACCTGACTTCACGTCGTGCACACACACACACACACACACACACACACACACACACTTTTGTATTTCTATACTTGTGAGGATCTTCCATTGACGACACTGGACGTCATTCCCAAACCCCTAAACCCTAACCTCCACCCTCACCACCACATGAATGTGGGACTTTTCCCCAGTACTAAATAGTTATTTTATCCATCTGGACCGTGGAGTCAGTTACACAATGGTGTCCATAGACCGCTATTGAAATTTTTGACAGGGTAGGACCAAAGTCTGCTAACTATCCAGCTAATGTTAGCTGCGCTGGGTAGCCGAGTGCCACTAGCTAGTTAGCATACTAGCTAGTTGGCAGCTATCCAAAGAGCTTACATTGAAAACAATTTTTAGCCAACCTGACACTGTAGGCTGCTGTTACTGTCAAGTCACAATATTTACACCATCATAAGCGATGTTATTGCCTCATTTCAATACAAAAGTTACAATTATTTAAAGTCAAATTACCTGGTCTGGATGCCATTTTTACTGGGGTGGGAACTGGTTACTGGTGAGCTGATGGCACGAGTGACACGGCTGCTACACTGTCTTTGTTAATATAATACTTTGTGGTATAGTGCAAACATCATTTCAAATACTTGTCAGTACCAGAGGAGAAAAAAGCGGGGAAATCGGGGATATCCTTACCCTACATAAATCTAATCCTAATTCTAACCTCGACCCTAAACTCAAATCCTAAGATAGCCTCTTATAGAAGAAGTGAGGACCGGCCAAAAATGTCCTCACTTTGGAGGATTAAACTCATCTGTGTCTTTGTGAGGACATTTGGTCCTCATAAGGATAGAAGCACAAGAACACACACACGCACATACATTCACACACGTACACACTCAAAATGTGGACAATACCCTCCACAGGACTCTGCATCTATTAGAAAGCATATCAAAAATGAAAAGTGAGCCATATGCTCTGTGCGTGGATGTGTGTGTATGTGTGTGAGTTTGCGTCTATGGTGCGTGTGTGTATGTGTGTGCGTATGTGTTCATATGTGTGTGTGTGTGTGTGCATGTGTGTGTGTACTTGGCTCATCAGCCGGCTGTGTGTGATGCCAATGACAGGGCCATAACCCTGAGCCCCAGACCGGTACCAGCAGCCCAGGCTGGCAGTGCCAGGGGGAGGGAAGTGCCAGCTGGAGGGAGAGGATGGGAGAAATACCCTTCAAAGTTGGAGCGATGATACAGACATGCAAGGCCTCTCAGCACTTTGTCTGTACACTTCCCATTATGTCTGGGACTATCAGGCGTACAGATGGGAGAAAATGCAGCGAGCATAACTCACTCCAAAGGCGAGCGAGTGTGAATTTTCACATTGTGAATCAGATGGTTTGTCTCAAAGTGTTCTTTGAAAGTCTTTGGTTTCAGTAGTCACTTTTCACTGCAGCTATCAAAGGCTCGTCTCGGAGGCTGCGTCTGAAAACCACACAGACACTCCTCTGTTTCTCCGTTGGTTTTATCGCAAAGGTCCAGGTTGCAAGACACAGTGCAGGTCTAGCAGTTTGGCCAAACAATGCTATAAATGGAGAATCCTCCCTGTGAGGAAAGGCTAGTTCTTGGAAAACAAGCTTCCAAAGACAAATGACGTCGCACTTCTTGGAAAGCGATGCTGTGAATGGCTTGCTGTATCTACAGGCATGATGGAAAGTCTTGGGATCTCCAAGTATCAGAGGGATTTAAGCCAACAAACCTTGCAGATTGCTTGAGCACTGTAGCCCCTGAGCTAGACCAACTACTCCTGGCTCACAGTTACTCTTCGCACGCCTTGTAATCGTTCTTCACACGCCTTGTAATCGTTTCTTATGTCAGGAGAAGAAAGGGACAAAGAGTTGGCCCGAGGCTAAAGAACACAATCGCGCTCTCGCTGCTGATCAAGACTTCCTCTGTTGTTTGTGGCTGCTTAAGGCAGCGGGGAAGAAGGGCCGTGCAGTCGGAGAGAGGGGAAGAGATGTTCCAACAGGAAGGCAGGAAGATGCTCATTAAAATCCAAGCCGGATCGGGGGAAAGAGCCAGGGAGTCAGAGCGGCAGACGGGCGACACGTGTCCGCCCCGCCACCGGGCCTCGACACCCGAACAGCTGTTGACTCTGTCGCACAATACCAATCGATTAGACGGTGCAGGCGCAGAGCGCTGTGGCTGGCAAAGGTCGGCGTGCGTGTTTCTCTCTTTCCCTGCTCGAAAATTGGATTTGCATTTTGGGGAGACAAGGGTTTCCTGTGTGTGTGTGTGTGGTGTGAGGTGTGTGTAATGCATTAGAAGAGACTCCCAGCTCCGTTGCCTGAGTAACAACCCTGTTGCACGGCAGCGCCCCGACGGAGCGTTACGGCACGGTACTATATTCCTCTTTTCTTTGCATTCTCTTTCCACTCAACTGTAAAAGCACTTTAAAGTCATTCCATTAAACTGAACTTAACCAACAGACTGTAACACAGACCCGCATTATCTGTATGATAATTTAAAACCGGTGGAGCAACGCAACGTGTCAGTTTAAAATCACAGAGGCATCTCCAGAATACAGAACTGAGGATTAATTTTCTGAAGACAATGATTTTTTGGGGGGTAAATCAATTCCTTCTCTGTCCCCACTCCCTCCATGCAGAGAAAATACGTGATGCAAAAAAATCATCCTCAAAATCTCCCCAGTCATCAAGAAATCTAGCAACACCGCGGCACGAGATTACGCCTGAGATAAGAAGATTTATGTTATTATTCACAAGGATATGCTGTCTTTTTTGGGCCTTCGACTAAATCCCTTACGTGTGTCTTAGCGGTTGCTTAGTGAACATAATCCATGATTATTGCGCACCTGGGTGGCGGTGTTTGATATATTTCTGTGGATTTAAAATGGCAAATATGGGAAGTCCAATCCTTGAACACACAGGCAGTTAGCAATAAGGAGGAACCTAAGAATGAGGTAGGTTAGAGAAGGTTAGAGAATCATTGGAGAAAATAAATAATAATATTCCCTTTTTGCTTAAAGCTGCACTAGGCAATTTTACACATTGGTGGCTCCAAACTGCAGCGAGAGGTAATTAAGAAATCCTGTAATGTGACGTCAGTAAACGCCACACAGCTCGCTCATGTTTACCAACCGGCCGGCCTGTGATGCTTCATACCAAAGAAACCAAAGAGACGAGAGAGGCCTTTGGGAGGAGGAGTGTCCGTACCCGACACCAGAATTTAATTTGGGCAAATAAGGCGAATCTACAGCGTCTCAATTAGCAGGGATGGGCCGCTCTTCTCTGCTGAAGGCCCACTTTGTGATTTAGGCTGATGGGATGGGTGTATTTTTTACATAAAAACCTTGCTTAGTGCAGTTTTAATAACTACTGTCTAAGTGCTTGAGTGTGTTGCTGTCAGTGTGAGTGTGTGTTACTGTATGGATGTGAAGAGTGGTGTCGCTGAAAAAGAGCATGCATGCAAACCTTCCCTGGATAAATCAAAGTTAGATAAAAAAGAATCTTACATTGTAAGGAATGGCTCTTGGGTGCCTGCTTATTTTTTATACACACCCAGACTAAAAGTGATAGCCATCTGGACATTTCCATGTCTCAGTTCCCATTCATCTCGTATGACTTTCTTTCTTTCTTTCTTTCTTTCTGGAGTTGCTCCAGCCGGCAGACGGCGAGGGAGGGAGGGAGGGAGAGAGAGACAGAGCTGCAGATAAAGAGAGAGACAGACTGAGAGCCTAAGGACAGTTGCAGTTGCTCTGGCTGCTGACAGAGACCCCGTCATGAAACACGCCATTTTCTGATTCCAGACACTGAACTTTAATTTTGGGGTGAAAAGTTGATTGTGTCTACAGTATGGAGGGAGACAGAGGGAGGGAGAGATGAAGTGAAATGAACAGACTGAGAGGCTAGGGGTGGGTGTATTTTTTGTATTTTTTTTTTATTAAAGTGCATTGTAACTGCGATATGGATGTGCATTGCATTAACAAAATATGGCGAAAATGTAATTTCCTCTGCTATTTGAATATGTGTGTCTTGGCAAATTGCGCTCCCTAAAGATTTCATGTCGCCTGCATCCACTTAACTTTGAAATATAGCAACGCTGAAGAGGTGTAGCGTATTTGTTTCCTTTCAACCCTAAGCTTCGGCAGTCAAGGGAAATTACAGGCAATTTTATATTTAAGAGAGCTGGAAAGTTCAGAACCAGCATTAACTAACAGCGTAGCTAGCGTGTAAGAACTGACAGCCATTTTAGCTGAAACCACAATTCTATAAACGGTGGCTTCCAGCCCCCAACCCCAATTCCAATGAAAAACACTGCTTTCACCACTAATTTAACACAGGATTCTATACTTCCCCAGACCCTATACTTCACTCTGATATGGATAATGGCAGCCATGATATGAAATGATGGCTTGTGTAGAAAAAAAAAAACTGAAATAACACCAAGCTTATGGTGACACATCACGTTTTGAGGCCCGGTCGTGGTTGACTGGATTTGTATGCAAAACTTGGGAAATCACTTCAAGCTGGTTTAGAAGCAAAATAATGATATAATGGAGTTCTGCTGCATTTCAGAGACAGACTTTAGGCCATGGAGCGGAGGGATGGAGCCATAGCAACAGGGTTAGAGGCTAATCAGACTCAAAATAGAGGTTAAGTTAAAATGAGGAAGGCTTTGATGTCAGACTTGTTTTTTTCTCAGTGGTTTTCAGCCTTTTCGGTTTGCAACCCCCAGCCAGAGCCAAGTGGTGCCTACTCACGACCTCATTGCATGTTTAAATCTACAGGATGGTGAATTTTAACAGCAAATGATGATTTTTATCGTCTCTTACAGGCTTTTTTTACTCAAGAGCTGCAAAAAAGATGCCTAGAAGCTGCAAAACATTCATTATTTCACAAAGGCATTCATCATTAAATTAACAATCTGTGACATTTTCATGTAAATAAATGTATGTTTTGCCCCACTCTATTGCCAATTGTTATAACAAAATAGTGATCCAACTCATATCCAGTTGATGAAAGCTTTTCCACTGTCAGTTCTAAACAGCCGGTGTCTGGTAGCTCTTTCCTGGGAAAAATCCTCTGCCGCACAGGAAGTGATGCGTTTTACGTTTCCGGTTTGTTTGGAATAAGCAGAAGAAGAAGAACTGGGTAGTTAGCATGAGCAGCGATAGCCACCATTGCTGCACAGACAAAGAAAAGAGAAACTCAAACTGCATCAACAGGAAATCCAAGCTCCGCCCACACTGTTTGATTGACAGGTGATCTCTGGGAAGCGCAGTGCAGAAACACCACAGCAATGAGCGCTGAGCAACAAAGATGGAGGCAAAATCAAAAAAATCTTGCTAATCACTACTTTAAGATTACAATTTTTCTATTAAAAATATTTTTTCACAGTCCATGAATCATGACCCTCAGCTTCTGCTTTACAGCGTATCAGTGTTGTCACGGAAACTCTATGATCCTAATGTAACTGCAACTTTGGTGTTTTTCATCCTTGAATTCAAAGTTCACACTGTCACTGAGGCGTTGAGGGAGTTTCATAACCTTTACAACATTTACACCTTGAAAAACCCAGTTGTATAATTTAAAAAATATTCGGGTGTCAGTGAGAAAATAAGCCTTCTTTTTTCATTCCTGAAAATCCTTTTGCAGATACATGGTTCTTACCAACAAGCAGCAATATGTAAGCGTACAAATAACAGCTCACTCAATTTCATAGCTTAGAATACAAGTTGTTTTCCTTCCTTACAATGCATGTTATTCATTCTCAAATCCGGTGAGATTACAATTACTTGCCACTACCATGACTTATAGCTACACACAGAGCCAGGCACAAGCAGAGAAAACCACTTCTCGTGTTTGTAGATTCCCACTCAAACCACAACTTTTACAGCACTGGAGACTCTAAATTGACCATCGATCAGCCCAGGGTGTTTCCCAATGCATGCTGGGATAGGCTCCAGCCCCCCCCCTGTGAGCCTGGGAGGGAATAAGTGGGTAAAGAAAATGAATGAATGAAAAAAATAGTGCAATCAAGTTGGATGATTGAGGTAAAATGGGAGGTTTGATCGTGCTTTTGCTCGCGGGAGCCTCTAGACTGTGGAGTGATGAACTTTGGCTCGCTAATTTAGTATCATCTTCTGAATCACCTCTTAAAATGCACTTTTATAGTAATGGGAATAAGTGGGTAAAGAGAATGAATGAAGTAATGCTCTCTTGTCTCTCTTGGTCAGGTCTCTCTTGAAAAGGAGATTTTTGAAGGAAAAATCCACACTAAAACACTTTAAAATCCATTTCGTTGTTTGTTGTATTTCTGTTATTCCGGTGGATATTTCTAGCACAGGTACAATGGAATTTGATATCCGAAAATGTTTCAGGATCTAAAACATCAGCGGTAAACATCAGGTTTTGGTGTCAGTCCCTAAAAAATCAAAGAACGAGGGCTTCTTTCTAGAGCCGCCATTTTGCACCAAGAGACGTTCAACAATCATACAGGGAGAAATCCATCGTAGAAGAGGAGAGAGACCGAGTTCTCCACCCACAGGAGCAGGAGAGAGACCAGAATGCACTGCAGCCACAAGACAGGTTGTGTATTGAGTGCGAAGGTGTGCTACTCTTGCTTTTTCTTGAGTGGAAAAACTCTTACTATCGCGGTCGCTCTCTCCACCTGCACGTAAAACCCCACAGCTGAACGCAACAAGTCCATGCATCTTCTCTGGAGGTTGCTGAAAGGCATTCTGGGAAATGTAGGAAATCACTAACTGAAGTAGAAGTAGACGAGGCAGGTTGAGGGAAAGTGGGCACACCGAAATCATCGCAAAATAACTCCTGGAGTGTATTGAACATCACAGATTGATGATTTCTAACACTGTCTGAGGGTGAATTTTTCCACTAATTTAACAGGACTACTTTGGACTACATTGTTCAATATAGAGATAAAATGGTCAACTGCAGAACAGGTCCTGTTAGTATTGCTAGTGAGTTAGCGGTTCCCTACAACACCCTGATGGTAACCATAGGGAGGCTCACGGGGGGAGGGCGGGCTGTCAGAGCGGCGTGCAGCGCAGAGCCTCCGCTGTGCCGCCGTGCAGCTGTGATGAAGTGGCTCCATCCATCTTGTTGGCTCCCAGTAAAGAACAGCCTCATCTGGCCGCTGAGCTGATGACAGATGGGAGCCGCCGCGAGCTTTTCTCTCTCTGAAAGGCCGGGACCGCTGGCTCTCATATCTGTGGTTTGAACTCTCGGTGTCGGAGGGGGCAGCGGCTCCGAGCCATGAGAGAGTGGGGACAGATAGACCGACAGAGAAAAGATGATGTCATCCGGTGCGGTCTGCTTCTCTCTGTTGATCGAATGCAGCACACAACATTTATCTTTTACCTGTTTACGCTGCTGACGCTCTCATCCAGAGTGACTCACAGTGAGAGCAACAGTAGGATAAGCTTAAATATCTACATGCAACCAATATAAAGGAGGTCAAAGATCGGAGCTGTATTGCCTTGACAGGATTCTTGTGACCATTAAGTGCGAGGAAAAAAAAAGATAAGAGCAATTCAGAGGGGAGACGGCGATGTGAGATAATTCTTGAAAAGATGAGTGTTCGACCTAAAATGGAAGATGGGGAGTGACTCTGCTGTTCTGACTGGAGTGGGAAGGTCACTCCACCATCTGGGAGTGAGGGGGGAGAGAGCGCAGACTGGGTGGGAGATGAGGAGGTCGGTGTGTGTGTGTGTGTGTGTGTGTGTGTGTGTGTGTGTGTGTGTGTGGGGGGGGGGGGGGCGCGCTAACGCCAGCTACACACCAGATGTGATTTCACCAGGTGAACGATTCAGCGAGTAAACCTGTGTGCATGGCATGATGGGATAGGTGGCAATGTGAACCAGGCAAACCAAAAAGAAAAAGTTTAATATTATGCAAATGAGCACGAGGGTCTCGGTGCGAGAACCAATCACATTCAGCCAAAAATCTGTTTTTGTTGCTTGTTCCATTTCCTTTCCATTCTTTAAATGCAAGATGGAAAAGAGAATTATTACAGTTGTGTCAGGATTTCCTGAAATATAACAACAAAATAATGTAGCGATTGATTGATTGTTGGTCTTCCCAGTGTGTAACGTTACTTTTATAATAATTTTAACTGCTAACTGTAGCTCTGATAGGCTAAAAAAGGTAATGTTAGCTTGCTAGCCTAGCTAATACAGCACATCCAAATAGCTGTAGCCACTTAGCTAGCTAGACTAAAGCGTAATTTCAAGATGACATTTTCCAAATATATGATTATAGATTATATTCGGGCAAAATGAAATAGTGAAACACCCACAAGTGAGGACTTTTGGGAGTGTAGGACTGGACCAAGGCCTGGTACTGTGCAGGACTGAGGATCGTTTTACAGCCTTGTGCAGCAGCACTAGGGCTTTAAATTTGATACGAGGAGCTGGTGGAGGGTGTGTGTGTGTGTGTGTGTGTGTGTCCGGGGGAAGGGCATGGGAGAATATAGGGATGTTGAAAACAAGACAAGGAAACAAGGAATATGGACACACACAATAGCAATTCTAGCATAAACCTGAAAACCTTAAACTGACATTCCGCTGAGCATTTTTTCCTAAGTGTCAGTTTTCAATAAATAAAAGAGACCGACAGTATCTGTTGATGTTTTCTGTTATTTGCTCCTCCGTGCTCCGGCTCCATCCTCCTCTTTCGCCCTCCTCTTCTCCCTGTAACATTATCCTTAATGTCGCACCAAAAGTGAGCGAGGCACTAATTAAAAAAAAACAAGGATGGGTAATGGCATCGTCTCATAACCGAGGCATTCACAGCCGTCACAAACTTCATCTGCGTAATTACACCCCTCAGTTCTGCAGTGTTGACAGCGTGGCACTAATTGCTTTCTGTGTAATTGTGTTACCTTTTTTTTTTCCGGGGTCTCTTTATTTCCCTGCAAGAGATAATGAAAAGGTGGTCTTGACCATCTGTACCTGCTAGGCTCGCAGAGGAACCGCAGTCAGACTGTACAGCGCTCTGATAGCACAGGTACAAATACGCTGCTATTTAACATTGCTAAGCAGCTGGGAAACTGGCTGATTAATAATGATGACAAGGTGGAGCTGAATAATAGGTTTTAAGTGCACTGCGCCACGGGTGCACTGCACTGTGAGCATCATTTTTTACTCTTGAAATTACATTATAGCCCTGTAGTCAATATGGAGGATTTGATGAATGACATCACACGTTCCTGAAAGCACCCCCCCCCCCACCCCTACACACACACACACACACACACATACAGCCAAACATACATGCAATAATAAGGTGTAATCTATCTTCTGATGAATATTGATCATTTACATTCATTTGTGGTTCAGCTCATAAAGGAAGTAAATAAATGCATTGACTGACTTGAACATCTATAAGGAGCTGTTACACACTCGGTGGGGGGGAGGTGAACATCTTAACGCTACAATATGCAACATTTATCACATTAGAATAACAATAAATACACATGATGTATTCTACATTATCAGTCTGTGTCTGTCTGTGACTCTGTGTCTTCATGCCTGAATCTCCCTGTTTCCCTGAAATTGGCTTTTCAATGATGTTGGGCATAAACCATTTGCTGTGGGCGTGGCTAGTGGTAAACTGGTTTGGCTATCAAGGTGAGGCTAGTTGCCACGGCGGAGGGAAGTCATAGCAACTAAAACAATGACAGGAAGTAGTAAGAAAAGGTAGAACGGTGAAGCTAAATGCGTGGCAAACACGGTGAACATCAGCTTTGCTTTTTTTATTGCGGATTGATTACGTTCACCGTTTGCTTCTTCAACGCCTGTGTAGGCTTGTTCATCAAGATGATTGACAAGCGTTGGGGCGGGAACTTGACCAACCGAGGCGGAGGAGGGCGGGACTAACAATACACTTCCTGTTTCAAGACAAAAACTTGAATAAAGGCCTTATAAGTCTGACATCAGCCTTGCCCAAAGGCTGATGGACTTAGCAGGTTCTCTATGGGGAAATGAATGGGGTTTTCACATAATCGTCCCTGTCACAGTCTGCATTTAACGCAGGCTTTTCAAACTTGGATGTTTTTACCTTCATATATTTATCTCTCTAATGGGTCGATTGATTTCTGTAACCGTTGCCCCCTTGAGTTTGAGTGAAGAGTTACAGATGCAGCAACAAAATAATCAGTAAGCACTTTTCTGCTGCCTGAAGCTGAAAAAAATCAGGCGAAGTCCCTCTGTGAACATTTTCACCTTCTTCCTTCTAGTTTCTTGAATAAAGCTTTGCTCGTGGAAATGAGTTTGTCAAAGTTTCTCCTTATTCCTTTTCAGCCTCTTCAAGCACATTTGAGTTTTGCAGTTAATGAGAATATACAATATCGGCCTACTGCATCAAAGTTATTTGTGGTTTGGGGATGGAAACGACTGTTGCACATGTGCAGGGCAAAGACGAAGTGGAGCTGGCTCACATCCTGCCACCATATAAAGAATAAGATGACAGGTCATTAAAGGAGCGGGATTTGAACGCTTTTGGACATATTTAGTTTTAGGATTGAAATTAATAAAGTTACAGTAAGGTCTACTCATTCCGCAAGGGTAGGTTTTTCATCTCTTTTTTTCACTCTCTCTGTGTGTGTGTGTGTGTGTGTGCATATGCGTGTGTGCTCATAATAAACTGCTATTGGACATTGCTCTCTTGTGTTTTCCCAAGGACTGCTGTCTCAACAAAAGTTCCTGCTGAGCCCAAGTGCATTATGGGCCTAAGAAGTTGCCTTGACTTTGTGTCTCATGCAGCTCATGACAGTAAACTCTTACACCTGTCACAACAGCAGATGTCAACTCAGTCAGGACAGTAAAGCTTCTCCATACAGCGCAGCACAACATCAGATTATTTACTGTCACCGCAGGGCGTTTGGCACATTATTGCATCAGATTTGTGTGATTTGTAGAACATTACATATAGTTTCCTGCATATTATATATTTTCTACTGTCTTCTTGCCCTTTTGTGATGTCCTGTTGTCCCAGTGCCATGTTTGTCAGTGTATACTGTATTACTGTGTTAATACTGATGTGTCTCTGCGTCCATGCCACCAACACCAATTCCTGCTCATTTATTATACTCGGTGAATAAAGCGATTCTGGTTCTCATGTTATTCTGAAATTATTTTCCTCACGCATTTACATTGTAATCTCACGACGGCGTTTTAGGGCCACTGTAAGTAATATACAATTCTAAGATTTCAAGAAAAAAGTCATAATGTTACAAGAGTAAAGTCATAATTTCGAGAAAAAAAGTCAAAATATTATGAGAGTTAAGACATACTATTACGAGAAAAAATGTGTAGGCCTAATATTTCGAGAAAAAAGTCTAAATATACAGGATTTTGTCACCGAAACGCATTTCTTTTCAAAATAAAAGCCCTAGTACTTTTGAACCTGAGCAAGGTAATCATAACTGAACATACTGTAAATTCCTCTTCCTCTCTTTAAACAACAACACTATTTGTTTGACTTTTTTCTATAAATAGATCTCAAAATATTATGACTTCATTCTCAAAATATTATGACTTTAATCTCGAAATATATCAACTTTATTCTTGTAATATTAGGACTTTATTCTCGAAATATTACAACTTTATTCTCGTAATATTCTGACTTTATTCTCGAAATATTACAACTTTTTTCTTGTAATATTATGAGTTTATTCTCATAACATTATGACTTTTTTCTCAAAACATTATGACTTTTTTCTCGAAATATTCGATTTTTATTTTTTACAGTGGCCCTAAAACACTGTCCTACAATCTAAAGGAAAAGCTTTTAGGTGTTATTTTATTCTGGAGGTCAAAATGATTCCACAGTTCTTCCATCAAACTTTCCTCGGCAGCAGTAACAGCCAGCGGCTCGTGACAGATATTAGGACCGGACCGGGAAACAAGCCGCCTCTCCGAACCCCGGCCGCCGTTATTCAGGTCGCGGCTTCACATCGAGCCTCGCTGAAGTCACACCTGAGGTTAGATCTCATTTACGACAATGCCTCGTGTACCTCGTTGCCGGTTTAATGTACCTCAGCCTTCTATTGCACACACCACTAGGTTTCCAATGGCCGGCCTGAGCGGGAAACAGACGAGACAGAGCAGTCTGCGCTCGCTGAAGTATTCTCCTGAAGGTCACAACGTGTGTATAAATAGTTACTGAGTATAAACATCACAGCCAACAACATTTAGAAAGTCCGGTGAGTTCCAACATTTGTCTCAGGGAGTAAAGAATGACCACAGACACGTAAGAGACGTGTTAACATGTTTTGTTCCACATGATGTGTTATATCCATCTCTTTCAAGGGCCACTGAACTGCAGTTCCAGGTACGTATCCTGATTTACAGCTTTACAGTAAAAAGGATGAAAGGTAGACATAAGCGTCTGCTATCTTTCATAAAAGCAATTTGCACGTATCGGAGAGAAGCATTAGGGCTGAACACACAATAAATAATGAGACACGGAAAATGGCTTTACTGCTTCCGTGAATGAGGAGCAGCGGAGAGGAAGGAATGAAAAATAAAATCTATTAGAAACTGTTTTCATCGCACAACTTTCAGAAGAAAAAGAAATCAAATTTGGATTTTTTTTGAGGAGATGAGACAATCAGGTCAGACGAATTTACCCCCGGACCAATATATGGGGCTTCAGGCAGCCTCGGCGCTCGGGGAGCACTTGCCGGGCACCTATTGGATCCACCAGACTAATAAACCAGTTTCACCATGGAAACCGGCCTGACTGCAGCTCGCCGACAGCACAACACAGTAGCCGTTCTGGTGCCAAGACCGGGTCCAAAATCATAACCGCAGCATGTCTGGCAATTGTGCCCTCAGGCTTTGACGCGGTGCCAAGCCAAAAAATGAATTCATCATGACAAATGTGAACATGATAAAATGGTAGAAGACAGTCTGACAATTTTGCAGCTTTTGTGCCGGAAGTTGATTATTTTGGTGCCGGTGTTCCCGTGGATACAGGCATCACTATACCATCTCACTGAGGATTAGCCATTTTAATTACTTCCACCTCTCCGCTATCAACATCTGCTTTGAGTCTGGATGGGCCTCCTCCAGCAACATGCTATTCAAATCAATTGCAACAATCTGCACAATGTTTGCATGATAAGCCATGCGGAGGTATTTTCTGGCCTTTGTAATCCAGTTTGCGTTGAATAGATAAGGCTTATTACATCCCGGCTAATCTTTCCATGTTTGGCAACCTTCCGACTAACTTACTCAAAGGAGCTTGTTGCTGAAAGGACCCAGTGAAATAAGAACAAGAGGCGGGGGGGGGGCAGAATTAGTATGTTCTCCCATTCATTCCCAGTTGTGCGATTCTTCTTGTGCGAACGCTTTTCAGATTTTAATGAGATAACCCTACTGTAAACACCAGCTCCAGTCATTATGCTTTTATCTTTTACAGTGCTGCTGCAAATGTTAATGTAATTCTGTGTGCGCTATGGAAATCCCCGGTTTTGTTGCGTTGCTATAAATGGCCATGCTGTTATGTTTGACACATATTTTCTGCGATTGATTTGGCAAATGCTGCTTACTGTAAATGATCAATCCAGTCGCTCGCTTAACATCGCAATTAACAAACTAGCAGTAAATTCTATGAGCCAAAGAGGTGAGCAGACTTTACTATCGATGAAGCGATCCTCAATACAAGATGTTGATTTGTTGAATGCCACAGAGGATCAGTGTTTGTAACGCGGGAATGAATTCGCCTGATGATTTGCAATGCTCCATCCTCGTGGCAATAATTACTGGAGGATATACATTTCATATTGGAGTTCACCTCCTGGCAAGCTTCACCAAAAATCTAGGTCTCCTCTCTTCTGAAATAAATTAGCGGTAGAAATGGGGCACTGAAATCCAAAATGTTTACGTAATTAGATGAATTTGGAAGTGTGGGCGAGCGGGAGCGCGAGTGTGTGTGAAACTCTCCATGGTATCAAGACAAGCGACCTTTGAACCGCAAAACGAGCGGCGGCGAGGGGGGGGGGGGGGGGGTCAGCGGCGGAGGAACGGGAGGGTGGAGGGGCTCGTTATTGAATTCTCACTGTCAATCTCGCTGGCTTTAAACGGCGCTGCTGCCCCGCTCTCTAATTTCCTTTCAGTTTCTCCCGCAGCCCTTTTTCCTCGCCGAGTCCAAGACGGAGACAAAAATAGAGAGAGGGGGGATTAGGGAGAGCGAGGCAGACGAAAACAGCAACCGGCGGAACGGAGGCGAGATGAGGGGCCCGATAGACAAAAATACTACAAAAAAAAAAAAAAGAGTAAGCAAAAGTCTGGCCGGCGACGACGGGCTAAGGAGGCGAGCGGGAGAGTTTAGACGGTGTCAATGGCGGCGGCGCATTAATCCAGAGATGGCCTTATTTAAGCCGCAGACAGGATCAATTGGGCCTCCTAATGCAGCCGGACGAGACGGCGTCCTCCGGCAGCACGGGGTCAAGCACTCAGCAGCGGCCTGCAGAACATCCTAATTTGACTTAATAATGCAGCTCCGACTTCAGAGAAGTGCCTTGCATACGCCGCCGCGCATACAGCATCAATGGATAAAAGCCAATTTGTCTTTGAGTGCTGATGGCTATTTCTTCTTTTTTCTTTTTTTCTTTTTTTTTTACCATAAATCACTGCCACAAATTTGTTGTTATGGAGGCGGGTACCAGGCAACAGCGGATACGTATTAGGGAGCAGAATGGCTGATTTTGGCTTCGTCCTCTTGAGTTTTGAGTGAGGAGAGCCAGACGCAGCCGTGAAATAAGCTAAGCGCTTTCACAATCAGGACGCACTTTGTTCCTTAAAGACCCGATGCAGGATTTGATTTATGGGATTGGAGACATATTTTTTTAAACCTCAAACTGAACAGCCAGTACAAGGATTACATAGATCCCCGCATCTGTATTTTGATTTATGGTGAGATCTGAAAATCGAGAGGAAATGATTTTCAGTACAAAAATCTGCTCTGTTTTAGACTGTTTTTAAAGTAATAATCTGTGACATTTCCATATAAATAAATGTCCGTTACTCTCTATCGCCTATTGATCTAACACAACAGTGATCCAACTCATATCCAGTTCATGAAAGCTTTTCCATTGTCGGTTCTAAACAGCCGGTTTGTTGGGAATAAACAGAAGAAGAAGAACTGGGTAGTTAGCATGAGCAGCGATAGCCACCATGGCTGCACAGACAACGAAAAGAGAAACTCAAACTGCATCAACAGAAAATCCAAGCTCCGCCCACACTGTTTGATTGACAGGTGATCTCTGGGAAGTGCAGTGCAATGAGGCTGAGCAACAAAGATGGAGGCAAAATAAATAAAATAAAACAACAAGGATCTTGCAGATTAGCACTTGAAGATGCCAATGCCGTTTTGGTGGTGGAAAGCAATATCACACATTGATATCAGATACATTAATCTTCAGTTTAATATCCTGCCAAATATTCTACAATGATATCAACCCCAATATAGTCTCATGCTCATTTTCTTTATGCTTGCTCTGAACACTGGATGCTCTCTGGTTTGTGTTCTGCAGTGACTCTTTTCACACAGATCCATGGCATGAGCCTCCATCCTGCACCTATGCAACATTAGTACTTAAATCACTGCTATGGACAATTCTTTCTTACTTATAAATGTTACATACAGTTGAACAAACTTGCTATTCTGCAATGAGAAACTGGTTGTGACATCATTCCTTGGGCCAATGTCCAAAAATTTACTTTTTGGTTCACCTGCCAAGGCCTGATAAACTAAAAAAAAAAAAAAAAAAGCACCTGCCAAGAATATTTTTTTACCAGCCAAAATAATTAATATATACTGTGATTTTCATGGAGAAATGTCACAGTCAAAGAGTGTACGGTGGCCAGCAGGGACAAACTTTGAAAACTTGCAAAGACCAAAGGCTGCCTATAATCGAGGAATTCAAATGTTCAAATGTTATCTTCTCAAAAAGTTACCAGCCACTGAAGCCTAATTGATTTAACTGTCAAAGACATATTTTACAGACATTTGCTGCTTGCAGGGTGTTAATTTCCAACCCTGTATTTTCCCTCTGATGGTTTGCAAAGGAACAAATTTTAATTTTCCCTATAATTTGTTATGAGCTGCACCAGCATTTCACCAAAAGTACAGCGGCCATTCAGTAACAAATGGAACTGTATAATGGCTGCATCAGTATAGTTTGATAAATGAAGAGAGACAATAGTGTAATTGTGCTAAACAGCATCAAAAGCCAAAGACTTTTGACAGTTATCCATACAGATGGGACAATATATAAAATTTAAAAAATGTGACAATACGTATCATAGGGCAGAAAAATTAATCGTCATGTCAGCTCCATGTTATTCTGCTGTAGTAATCACAAATCAGACGGCTTGACCATCACAGTTTCACAAGCTCTCCATCCAAATTATATTATTTGCACTTTGTAATGACATTTTTAAATTGTTGTTTACATTCTAACAGCCAATGCCATCGCTAGAAAGATCTGTGGCTCAGAAATAAACACAATTCTGCGCAGTCAGACTTTGTTGTTATTGAACTTTTATTTATTACGTCACATCGTGGTTGTATTGAATTGTGAATCTAATCTAGTTATCTAATTAAACTGTGCCTGTCTGTACAGAAGGAGTTGCATTAGTTTGGATGGTGATCAGGATTTTACACTGACAGTGTTGGAGGGTTTGGTTCCTACTGGGTTCAGCCATGATAAAATGACATATATCTATGGTTCTGTTATATTCAGCTTACTTATATGTTTACAATAATATGATTAGGTAAGATTAAAAAACCAAGTATGAAGAGGGAAATGTTCTCTCATTCTCTTTGCTCATAACTGATTATTTTCCAAAACAATATAATATAATCCATCCATTTTTTATTTTTTTTTAGAAAAATGTTACTAGAAAATGATTTAATCCTTAAAAATACAGATCATTCCATCCTCAAAAATGTTTAGTATTTCATAGGCAAAGGTCTTAAATCAATGAATAACTTTTTGGGAAATGAGTTTTGCTTTCAGGTCAGCTGTCATGTTGTAGGTCAAGGTGTCACTGCTCAGATGGTGGAAATCTCATTTCGGAACAAAACTTTCCACTGTTCTTTTATTCATGATATATCTCTCCAGTAATGGTTGAGGTTGTTGGTAATGGTGGTTGGTTACTTCACTCAATATTAATTAAAGGATGACTCCGCTCACGACATTAAAATCTAGAACGCAAAATGAGCCATCCTGTGATCAATCAAATTATTTAATGATGACAAAATAAATGTCATTGAAATGCCAAGTGATTAAATTGTTACAGCTAATGTGGATAAATCAAAATAATTCACACATAAAAGGAAGTTTTTCATCTTTTCTAAGGACGTTTATCTCCAGTACTAGTTTTGTATAATTTCTTCTTCCTTTGTGAAGCTTCCAATAACGCCTTTAGAGCTAGTTTTGCAGAAATTACACACAACATTTGGCAGTGCGCCTAATGTCTTCAAAACATGACAGACGCCTTGCTAGAAGTGCTTCTGCCATTATGAATGAGTCACAGCTAGATCCAGGATCCAACCCATTTTGTGAAGCTTTGAAGTATGAGATACAGTTTGCAGAATATAATTTTGGTGCAGTGCAATGAATGAAAGGACGCTTTGTTGCCAGCAGAATTGGTATAATCAAAGAAGAAGAAGAAAAAAAACAGGCTCTGGTTTGGATGCATTTTCATAATATCTAATAGATCCAGTAATATACACAATATAAAACAATAAGGCTTCCAAATGATTCCTAGTGCTTTTAACCAGTGCTTTCTTAAATTCATAGTACTTTTTTTTGGGTATATATAATGTAATGTACACTACATAATGTAACTGTACTTAACTGTACTTAACACTCATTGCACATATCTGTACATAACTCATTGCACATATGTTTTATTATATATATGTGTATATATATATATATATATATCGTCCCCGACTGCCTCGACTCCTATATATATATATATATATATATATATATATTTTTTTTTTATATATATATTCATTTTTTTTACATTTTCTTCATTCATTCATTTCATTTATGTTGCCACCTGCACCAAGATCAATTCCTTGTACATTGTACTTGGCAAATAAAGTTTTGATTCTGATTCTGATTGATGAGGTGAATCCAGGTAAAAGCCGTTATCCCTTTCTGGTCCACTAATATTTTAACTGTCTTAAATGTCTATAACTCTGTATTTTGTCCCTTGTTGTTGCTTATTGTTGTTGTTGGTATGTTTCTCCTTGTGTTTTATTTTTACTTGTATTTTAATGTTCTTTGTACAGCACATTGGTCAGCTCAAGCTGTGTTTAAATGTGCTCTAGAAATAAACTTTACTTACTTACTTATTGATTTCCCTTATTAAATCTATACAGATCACAAAAGAGATGTAGGTGAAGAGAAGCAGACGAGTTAGAGAAGGATTTTTAAACTTTGAGACAACTGAGATGTGGATTGTGCAAAAGGGGCTTCAACTCAATATCAGGAAGACGTGCCTCATATTTTGTACGTTTAGAGTAGTTCTACCATGTGTTCACTCCACCAGACACTTGAGAAACCAGTCGCCATAAGTCAAGGAAAAGTGCAAATACTAATAGAAAAATATACTCTGGTAAAAGCTGAAGTAGCATTTCAAATCCTTTACTCAAGTCAAAGTATAAAAGTACACGGTCTTAACTTTACTTAAAGTAGAAAAGTAAAAGTAGTCGTCTAAAATATTCACGAATGTTAATTCTCTGCTCTCTCGTTGCGTCTCTCTTCTTCATGTTGCTTCTCTCTCTCTCTCTCCCTTTCCCTCCTTTCTGGTGTCGCTTTGCTGAACAAGCAGCCAATCACATTTGTCTCTTGATCAGCTGCTTCCTGGATGGGAGCTGTCTGATGCGTAAAATAAAAAAATAAAAAAATGAAAAAATCAGTTGATGAATTTACCGAGAGTAATGAGCCTGTTTTGAAATGTAGTGAGTAAAAGTAAAAAGTCTTAAGTGAAAGAAAAACTTGACTAAAGTACAGACTTACTTAAGTACAGTAACAAGGTATTTTTAATTCGTTACTTCCCACTTCTGGTTTTCTAAGATCAGAGAATCGGCGTCCGTCGTCCCCGACCGCCTCGACTCCTCGGTTTGTCGACACAAAAAGTTCGTCTGCAGCTGAACTTTTGTCCGCCTCACCCATCATGCAGCCAATCATGTCCTAACGGTGCTATTTTCCCCGGCCTACCTCCGCCACACTGTTGGCGCTGCAGGTAGCAATCAGCTCGCTGAAATTGCCCATCGGGGAAAATAGCTCTGAAAGGAACTGCCTCACTATTTCTGAAAGAATCATTTATATAATTTTTTTTTTTTACATTTTAGGCTTATCCAGAGCGACAGCCGAATACGCTTTAATTTGTAGATCACAAGCATTACAGGAAAGCGGAAAGTAAGAATTGCGAGTGTCAGAAACCGCGGCGTCCAACAAATATTCCTCTGCAGCGAGTGTGTTCATGTATAATAGAGAACAGCGAGGGGAAGAATGGAGCCAGACAGATAAACAGATATTTTTTTTTTTACAAGTCAGGAGTAAAATCACAGAGAGAGCAGTTCAGGAAGAGGTGACAACGTGTTCGTTTGACCTCCATTCATCCTTCCAGACCAGAAAATCATAATAATTATCCAATAATTACGCTTCGCTGTAAAGGAGAGTGTGTGGAATGTTTTGCTGTATTGACAATTAAAGGTGTTTGGTTTGTACTGCAATAGGTCCAGTCTGAGGGGAAAACTGTGTGTGATGCTAACTAGCATCACACACACACACACACACACACGTACACACAAGCATGGCTACACGCAGGCAGACACACAGACTTGTGCACACAGAAACACACACATGCATACACACACACAGGCTAGTGACAGACAGACAGACACACACACACAAATACACACATGCATGAAAAAAAGAACACTGAGAGGCAGACAAACACAAGCATACACAGACACACACACACACACACTCACCTATACACACACACACACACACACAGACTGAGTGACAGAAAGACACACACAAACTCAGACACATACAGTACATCCTCATGCACGCACACACACACACACACACACACAAACTGAGTGACAGAAAGACAGACACACACTCAGACACATACATCCTTATGCATACACACACACACACACACACACACAAATACACACATGCATACAAAAACAGATGACTAACAAACAGATGAACACGTGCGCACACAAACGCACACATGTATGCACACACACTCTCTCTCTCTCACTCACTCACTCACACACACACACACACACACACACACAATCCTTCAACCCCCCACCCCCCCCCAACCCCTCCCACCCGAGTCGAGCACATTAAAAAACAATTAGGCTTCTCTGATTTGTCTGTTTTTGCTGCCTTGCCTCGGCAGCAACCCGCAGAGTCCAGCTGCTCCCCTCAGGCCCGGCCGAGCGAGGGAGACACGAACCGAGAGAGAGAGAGAGAGAGAGAGAGAGAGAGGGGGGGGGAGAGAGAACTTCACTGCAGCTGAAGTGCTGGACAAAATGAAGTGGGGTGGCGTTTGATTGCGTAATGGCAGTGGAGAAAGCATCCATGTGTGGCAAATCCCGTCGGGTGGATGCTGTAGCTGTAAGCTCTCTAATTATGTTGCCAGGCTGGGTGATGGACAGGCAGGGAGGATGCAAAGGCACCAGTGAAGCAGGATAACAAAAAACACCGGGAGGGTTCTCCACTATGCAATCGCTGACTAATCTATTAGGGCGACTTACTGTTTTCATTTGGTTTGGGAGGAGGGGGGTTTGGGAGGGTGGAGGGGGAGGGGGAGGGGGAGGGGGAGGGGTTGTTAAATCTGCCTTCTTCTAGCTCGACTTCCATCTGCAAATGGCATCAGAGCAATTTGAGTTGAAATACATTTAAATAAAAACCACATCCTTAAAGAGGCAAGCTGCGAGATTCCAATTTTTGCTGTGGTGTTTCTGCACTGCACTTCCCACAGATCACCTGTCAATCAAACAGTGTGGGGGCGGAGCTTGGATTTTCTGTTGATGCAGTTTGAGTTTCTCTTTTCTTTGTCTGTGCAGCCATGGTGGCTATCACTGCTCATGCTAACTACCCAGTTCTTCTTCTTCTGTTTATTCCAAACAAACCGGAAACCCAGGAAAGAGCTACCAGACAACGGCTGTTTAGAACAGCAAATTGAAAACCTTTATGAACTGGATATAGGTTGAGTCACTATTATATCTATTACCATAAGGCTCAGTCCTTCCCGTAGTGACCCGGGTTCGAATCCGGCCTGCGGTCATTTGCTGCATGTCCTCCCCTCTCTCTCTCCCGTGCCTTCCTGTCTCTCTCTCACTAACTCTGTTGAATAAAGCATAAAAATGCCAAAAATAAATCTTAAAAAAAAAATAAATCAATTGGCGATAGAGAGTGGCAAAACGACAAAAAATGTTGTGGATTATTACTTTAAAAATCTCGAGCGATTTCAGCAATATAGAGGCAAAAATAGAGGCAAATATCATCGGCCGTTAAGCTCAAGGTCAGTGTTTTACCACTGCTCAAGTAAAAAAGAAAAAATAATTATTTCTATCCAACATTCAACACCATAAGAAAGCAGAATGGCTGCTGGTTGCAGAATGTTTTGCCTCTGGCGTTCACAGCTCCATCAGTAGGTGACTCGGAGGGGATAATCCCCGCCAATCAATTACCCTTCACAGCCAAAGTCATCAGGCGGCGCCAGCCGGCTTATTTCAGCAGTCGCCGAATCAAAGGGGAAAATGAAGGGAAGCGTTTAAGCGAAGCGCGCACATTCCGCAAAGCTGTATAACCTGCTAATGGAGCGGCGTATAGCGGCGCGTCCCAGGCGACCTCGGCGCTCAGGAAATGATGGATACAGGTGATTTAAAGGTGGCCCGCTACTTTCGATTGTTCCGGTTTGTGGCTATTTATCTCGAATCAGACAATTTTGCGTTAGGGGAAAAAACGTGATTGCTGCATCCAAAGTCGATAACTAGCTCTCCCCACGTGACAAACAGCAGGTTCAGAGCGCCGTTACTCTGCAGCTACAGCTCACACTGAAGCTGAAGCTCACACTGAAGCTCACACTGAAGCTCACACTGAAGCTGAAGCTCACACTGAAGCTCACACTGAAGCTCACACTGACGCTCACACTGAAGCTGAAGCTCACACTGAAGCTCACACTGAAGCTCACACTGAAGCTCACACTGACGCTCACACTGAAGCTGAAGCTCACACTGAAGCTCACACTGAAGCTGAAGCTCACACTGAAGCTCACACTGAAGCTCACACTGAAGCTCACACTGACGCTCACACTGAAGCTCACACTGAAGCTCACACTGAAGCTCACACTGAAGCTCACACTGAAGCTCACACTGAAGCTCACACTTCTGCAGCGTCACGTGTCGCCCGAATCTCCACCGCTGAGTTCAGTTACTTACTATTTAGCGTGATAAGGCTTTAGTCTTCATTTTTGTCACATTCTGCAGGTCCCTCACAAATCTCCCGGCTCTGATTGACTCAACTCGGCTTAAGGCAACACAGCGGCACCATGGGAGCAAAATGACTCTCCCATCTGACTGGTGGTGGTGCTCTCCCTCCGGCGCATCCTGTCTGTATTTCATAATCAGGGAGAATACCGGGCTGAAGAGACAGAGGAGATGTGTATTAGGCCCCGGTTGTTGGCATTCATTGCAATCGCGGCCAATTTATTCTCCCAATAATACAAGCACTAATCTAATAATGACAAGGAGGGGAAATTGCTTCTCACCACGGCTCTGTCACACTGGCTTACACCCTGCGGAATTAGTGTATGTGTACGTGTGTGTGTGTGTGTGTGTGTGTGTGTGTATGCTTGTGTGTGTCCATATGCATACATGTGTAAGCCTGAAATGTGCGTGTGTTTGTGTGTGTTGCATGTGTGCGGCAATGTGTGTATGTGTGCATGCTTTTGGATATAATTTCAGTTATAGTTTGCATATAGCGAGAAGCGGCGAGATAGATGCTAGTGTGTATGTGTGTATGTGTGTGTGTGTGTGTGGTTGTATGTATGTGTGTGTGTGTGTGTGAATGGCAGGCTGAAACTAATTCTTATTACCATTATCATTATGAGACGGGGTGAGCAGAGCTGAGAGGGGATTACTGTCTTAGTCATCCTCTACATCACTTACTTTAATAAAACTTCAAGCCTGTGATTACATTTCATATGCAGATACAGTATATGCCACGTGAATAGACAATGAGCAGTAATACAGGGTTATCTCACCAGCTACTCCACTTTCTCTGCTCTGTACCACGTGTGTGTGCACATGATTCACGCACATGCTGATGCACACACACACACACACAGACACACACACACACACACTGCCACGGATATCTTTCAAACAGTCTTCCATCTCGTTGCGCACTTCTCTCCCTTGATACTGTACAGTCCTCGAAATAGTACAATCATGTCAAGTCGACCCGCCTGCATCGGTCTTCTTGACATGTTCCCTCGGTGGGTAGCCTTGACATGTGATTTTGCGTGTGTGACTGTGTGTGTGTATGTGTGTGTGCATGCGTGTTCAGAAGCACCATGCATGTCAAGGCTGGATCAAGTGTGGCAGAGTGTGTGTCATTCCCCTGACACACCTCACAGGGAGAAGGGAGGACTACAGCAGAGCTGACAGTGCATGACTAAATGCCCCCCCATGAACCTGCCTGAATGGAGCTGACTGCTCCAATGAGGCAGGGCAGCGCAGACAAAGCACATGTGGGCGAGGGACCAGAGAGCGATGGAGGAGGCTGGGCTGGATGTGTCAATCTCCCTCGCTGGGGGACAAGGAGACTTTGTGTGGGGGCTAAAGGATGGGAAACACGCCATTGACCGTGCCATAGTGCGCCGCTGAAAAACCGGAACTATTGTTCCTTGATTTGGTTTTCGAGGGCGTTTTGTTTCTTTGGAGGGATGGGAAGCTTGGTGACAATGAGCTTGATGGATGTCCGTGCCGCTGCCCTCTAACATCTGTGGATGATTATTCTTTGTGTCATGGCGGTCCTTGGGTTTTGTCGGGAAATCGGTGAAAAGGAAGAGGCTTGATTCTGCATCTGATGGCCCTATTGTTCCACAGAAATCTCTTCTCACAAGCTCAGGTCTGTTTTGACAGTCATCCCCTGAGATTTGTTTACTTCCTGCTCCGAAATCAGCACGCCAACTAACCACAGGCCAGCAAATGGAAAAAGGAGCATTTTCAAATTTCACCTTCACTGCTGAATGCAAAGTCAAGTGGTGGAGCTTCAAGCCAGGATTTGGGTAAGCCCACACCGAACCAATCAATCACCTAATTCAGTTTCTCGTGGAGATTGGCTAATTATCCCACAGCCCATTGGAAAAATCAATCTTGCTGATGATTCTGATTGGGCCAACCGCACTCCAGTTGATTATAAATGGGCTTGATTGGGCAAGAGAAGGCGTAGACCTCCTGCTGGCTTCAGAGGAAAACAAAGAGCATTGACTTGTTATTCGAGGCCTAAAACATCAAATGGCACCTTAGGCCGAACATCAAGTCTTTCCTTGGACTTAGATGAAGCACATTTCTGCCACAGAAGCACTCAAGTTAACTGCTGAACATTGTTAAGTGCGTTGGGTGCATACAAGGATACAGAAGTGACGACTGAGATTTACTACAGACAAGGAACACATAAAAATTCTCTCCCACCTCCATGTTTTACTTGAATTGATGAGGCGGTGTCAGATAAACAGAGCTAACGGGACGGCGAGGTGACAAACTGTGTCATCAGATCCACCACAGTTCCTCAGTGAAAGTGCTGAATTGAACGTTGTCAGCACTCCTTCAGCTCTTTACTATTAAAAAGCAAAGGGAAGAACAAGCGTACATTAACTTTATCTATTATTCAACATTGGGAGAATAATCATTTTTGCTAGAGTGTATTTATTATAGCGCTTAAGTTTATTGCATCATGTTGGCTCATATTTTATTGTATTTCCAAGAGCTGTACCAAATAATAAAGTCTGAATTTCTTCGAATTCTATCATTTGGATCATGCCTCAAATTGATACATTGCAACCTCATTAGTAGTGAAGCAGAGGCTAGCATATTACACTCCATGCTCCGACACCACTTTACCTTAAAACTCGCTGTTTTTCATGCATGTATTTTGGTTTATTCATCATTTTGAAGCAAACAACCAATTATGCAAATGGTTCTCGAAACCGTCCATTCAGCAGATTCCAAATGGCCTTTTCCTTGTCTTTATTCAGTGTCTGTTGTGCTCTTTGTGTATTTTGATAAATCAAGTGAAGCTACAGGCTATGCATCACTCTGTGTCATCTGTCAGCAGGAAATGAATGGTTACTTGGAGCTTTAGTCTGAGCTTTTGTATCCTGTTCCCTCAAAGGACAAAGACCAAGGGAGACGGGTTCGCGGAGCAGGCGAGCGGAGATGAACAACAAAGAAAAATCTGATTTAGAGTCTCCTCTGAGAAATTCATCTGTGATATTAACATCTGATATCTGAAACATGACTGCGTCTGTGTACATCGGGACAAAGTACCCTTTAAATTTTTCCCAGGACGTGCCACTGAGTCTGGATGGGTGAGTAAAGCAGAGAGGGGGGAAAAAAATCAATAGAAAACGCTGGGGTCTGTCGCAAATGAGGGAAAGGAGATTCATGCAGCAGTCCACTAAAAATAGATAAAAACCAACAGAGTAGATAGGAGCCAGGCAGCTCAGGGCCAGAATCTCCTGAGCGTGCCAGTCTCTGTACAGCATCCCCCTCCGCAGGCCTTTAAATCCCCAGCAGCCCCCTGCAGCGCGCCGCCCCCGTCCCGTCCCATCCCGCCCCGTCCCGTCCCACCACCTTATCGTTCCTTTCCACTCCTGTCCTTGGAAGGTCAGACGGTCTTCGCGTCCAACTCCCTCTCCCCTCCCTCCCTCCTCTCCTCCCTCCTCTCCTCCCTTCTCTCCTCTCTAATCCAAGTGTCAACACTGGCCATGGAGCCCTTGTCAAACACATAGATAGAGCATGGACATATGGCGCATGGCACACACACACACACGTACAGATGGATCCTCTGACAGCGCTTTCAGCATAAAGTGACCAGAACATATGCCTGTCAGCACACACTGACAATTAAGGGGCAGATTGTGATGGGAGACAGTTGGGTCTCTTTTCTTCCAAACACTGCAGATCCAATCCAAACATATCCATCTTAACAAGTCACTTACTCTGGTATCGAGTCTTAAAGGGGCCCTCTTATAGGAATCCAAATGTTCCTATTTAAACACAACAATGATCAAAGACGTTTAATGAAGGCATTATTAACATTTTATTGTGTTTGAGTGGTTAAATTGCAACATTTAAAAAAAAATCTGTCCCTTTTTTCTTTCAGGCCGGTTTGAGATTAACTCCAGTAAACGCATCACATCTGGACTCGGTCCTGATTGGCTCCCTCACTGAAGAATAATATACTGAAATCCGTCCAATCGGGCCAATTCACAGCATGTGAACTGGAAAGCCTCCATTCAGCAGGTTTGTCGGAGCTGGTGTTGTCGGCCAATCAGGGTTCAGTATTCTGTGAGGATTTAGTCTGCGAATTTGTTCAATAAATAACACTTTAAGCTACAGCTATTTGCCAAACATCAAGAGGAGCATTATTCTTATCACATACATATATTTGAAAGCAAAATAATAAAAAATGAATGATATGGGACCTTTAAAGTCCCAATGAAATGAAAAATTACTTTTTCACCCAAGCTAATTAGCTAATTCTCCATATCAAAACATACAGCTATTTAATATACATACATCATTTACATAAAGATTCCAACCAATAATCCTCTCTTCACCCCTCCTATCATATAAAACCTGCAACTTCCCAACTTTCAAAGTGTCATGAGTGGCAACATGGTACAGTGGGGCATTTTTGGGTCTTCACCCCCAAAAACCCTATCTTTTTATACCATGGTTTCTAATTTTGTTTCCTTTATACTGACTTTAAATTCTTCCTTAAAACAAGTGAAAAAAATCTGCCGGTGTCATGATCTACTTTAACTCTTTTCCAATGCAGTTTTGTGTGTTTTGAGAATATTCTTCAAGTGCGTTATAATATCTTAGAGTATACGGCGGAGCACTCCACTATATCAAGAAAATGGGAATTGATTCAAGAAAACTCTTCAGACAAGTTAATTCACAATGTGGAATAGAAGACGGTTGCCGCAATGTTGCATTTATTCAAATCACACAGAATACATTTGGACTGTATTGCGTTTTTATGTGGACCCCAGGGAGAAGTGGCTGCCACCTCTGTGCATGCTAATGGAGAGCTGAATAAACAAATGAACACACATCTTATGGAAGTACTATGGGACTGGGGAGGGGTGGGGGGGTGGGGGGGGGGGTAGACTAGCTGTTAGAGAGCAGTTAGAGTCTCAGGTTGAAACACCAACAGCAATTCTGTCCATTGCAGCTGTTGAAGTGTCCTTGAGCAAGACGCTGAGCTCCTTCCTCACTCACTGTGTTTTGCTGTAGATAAATCTCCATTTTGTTACTGTCTTATCCTGTATAACACAACAGTGACTCAACCTATATCCAGTTCATGAAAGCTTTTCCATTTTCTGTCCTAAACAGCCGGTGACAGGTGATCTCTGGGAAATGCAGTGCAGAAACACCACGGCAATGAGGCTGAGCAACAAAGATGGAGACTAAATGAAAGGCAAAAAAACAAAGATTTCACAGATTACCACTTTAAAGTACTTGTTCTGCATACTGATATGCCTAAAATGCAAATGCATGATAGATGATATGAAACAAAATGGCCATTAATATAATTTCTTTTCATCTTATGGAACTGGTATTACACACACACACACACGCACGCATGCACACATGCACGCACACACACACACACCATCAGTGGTCTTGTGTGAGCCACACAGTGGGAACAAACACAAACAGCCAGTCACTGCTACCATATCACCTTCTGTCTCTCCCATTACTTATCAGTGCTTCAAGGTCTCCAGAACAGAATTTCATGCATACATAAAATATGAGTGCTAATGACTAGTTTCCTATTACTGCAACGTGCAATTACCATCATAATGATTTGCCATTTATTTGCTTTCACAGCAATGTGAAGAATTGGGTTTAATTAATAATTTGCGAGTGAGGAATTAATTGAAAGATGCGGCCATTGCAGCAGCTGTGTGAGTGTCCCCTGCCTTGCATGGAGGGCGCAATTAAGTGGTGATTGCCATGGCTGCCATGTTGAAATGTGACCCGGTTTGAAGACCAAATGGAGGGGGAGGAGGAGGGAGGAAGAGGGAGGAGAAGGAGGAGGAGGAGGAGGGAGGAGGAGGAAGAGGGAGGAGGAGGAGGAGGAGGGAGGAGGAGGGAGGAGGAAGAGGGAGGAAGAGGGAGGAGGAGGAGGAGGGAGGAAGAGGAGGAGGAAGAGGGAGGAGGAGGAGGGTGGAAGAGGGAGGAAGAGGAGGAGAAGGAGGAAGAGGGAGGAAGAGGAGGAGGGAGGAAGAGGGAGGAGAAGGAGGAGGAAGAGGAGGGAGGAGGAGGAAGAGGGAGGAAGAGGGAGGAGAAGGAGGAGGAAGAGGAGGGAGGAGGAGGAAGAGGGAGGAGGAGGAGGAGGAGGAGGGAGGAGGAGGGAGGAGGAGGAGGAAGGAGGAAGAGGGAGGAGAAGGAGGAGGAAGAGGAGGGAGGAGGAGGAAGAGGGAGGAGGAGGAGGAGGAGGAGGGAGGAGGAGGGAGGAGGAGGAGGGAGGAAGAGGGAGGAAGAGGGAGGAGGAGGAGGGAGGAAGAGGGAGGAGGAGGAGGAAGAGGGAGGAGGAGGAGGGAGGAAGAGGAGGAGAAGGAGGAAGAGGGAGGAAGAGGAGGAGGGAGGAAGAGGGAGGGGGAGGAGGAGGAGGAGGGAGGAAGAGGAGGAAGAGGGAGGAGGAGGAGGAGGAGGAGGAGGAGGAAGAGCGTTTGGGAGGCAGAAGCGACACTGACAGACAAATGGAGGGTGTTAGGCTTAGCTACTGTCACTGTGTCATCTCTCCCACTGACGCTTTCTGGTGGTCTGGGCCAAGGTGCAGAATACTAATTTTCCTAAACTCACTGACACACACACACACCCACACACACACACACACACACACACACACAGACTCCATCGTTATCCCTATTCACACGGGACTAGTATTATATGGGGACATCATGTAATTAATGAATCATCCCCCCGACCTCTGAGTTTTGTGAAACACATTCATACTGGATAATGAAAATCACTTAAATTACCAGTGTCCTGGATAAAATTGTATGAGATTTTACATTTTGTCACTTCCTGATTTAGCAAAGCAGAACTTGAAGTTTTTGCCAAAAATGCCTTCAAAACCTTCCTCTATAGATTCTGCTGCTGCCTCCATGACAGGAGGAGAGAAATCGTGTCTGTAGAAGAAGAAGAAGGCGGCTAAAAGAAGGCCCCAAAACAAATTACGCCTGAAATTACTGAGTTTGATTTGCGTGGGATTAGTATCATCAGGGGACTTCTGTCCTCACCAGAATATGGGAGATAATTTGGGCTGGGATGTTTACTTTGCAGATTGAAGCTGATTCACACGGGATTAAAATCACTGATGATCTCCACAATTATTACAAATCAGTGGATGTCCCCAGGTGATATCAGTCCCGTGCCAATAGGGCTTTTCTCTCTCACTCACACACACACACACACACAGACATTGAGCACACACACACAGCTAAAGCCCTATACGATTCATTAAATATTGGTTATCAACCAGTCATGTTGTTCACCTCTGATATGATGGAGGTTCCTCCCTGACCACAGCTACATAAAAACAGTCAATGTAATTTTATTTTCTTTGCACATCTTGTATATTCATTTAATTGTTAATAATGTTTTTTGTACATAGATGCATTTAAAGGCCTAATGGTGCCGTTATTATGTTAAGAATTGCTATATATCCCTTCATCAATTTGGGTTTAAATGAAGAGTTTTAGTGTCCCATGATGATCTACATGCTGTTTCAGAGGTTTTTCCACCCTGACAAGAATAAAATCCTGGAGGAAACACTGAATTCTTCAAATTTTTTGGCATGAAAAAAGCAAAATTTAAAAATCGGCACAAAATAATGGCTTTCAGCAGCTTCAGTCTAAAAATATCACTATCTGCCTTCAAACAGTGTTGTCGGCCAAACCATAATTATTATAATTATTCCTGCTACACTATAACAGCTTCCTATCCCCATGACTTTCTATTCATGTGACTCCACATATGACTGTGCTTTGTTCTGTCCCATGAGACGCTGAAGGTGTTTTCACGTTAAGGCTCTGACATACTGATGTAAAGCTGGCTTTGTAAAGCAGCAAGAGAGACTGCGGTGGATTATGGGACAGCAAGTTGTTTAACTGGATATCAATACTGCATAGGACCAACATGACTTCCTGCTGCAGATCACCAGCAGCACACAGTAGAGGCAGCAGTATCATATATATGTCTGTGTGGTTGTATGGCAAGATCCGGATGAAAATACAACACGGATTCAATCAGCATTTTATTAAAAGCAAACACAAAAACAGGGAGATTGATACGGTGTGTCCACCTGCCGCTGATCTCAGCACAGCCAAACACAGAGGTAATAACCAGGCGCGTCCCCCGGAGGTCTCCCCCCTCTGTCCTCTAATCCGTCTGAGACGAGCCGCGCCGCTCCAGAGGAGATGAATAACCGCAGCGCCCGCCTTCAACACACTCGCCGGGGTCATGTGTCAAGATCACACACACACACCAGCCTGCCCGTTTATTATATGAGCAACCCTGGACACAGCAGGAACGAAACAAAAAAAAAAATTGAAAGGAGAAAAAAAGACTGAGATCAGCAGTTCAGAGGTGGACACGCTCTCACGGACACAGACGAGTTGGAATTTGTCATAGCAGTCAGGATGAGGCGCCGGAGACGTGAGCGGCGGCGGCAGCGGCGGCCGGGATGATTGTTTGTTTTTGCCGCCGGTCCGAGGCAGATAGAAACTTGAAAGGATTATGCACCTATCCAAAGTCTCCTCTGTAATCCTTAAAGAGGACAACAAATACCTGAGGCGCTACGCCTCCGCAAAGTCCACAAAGATGAGTGCATACAGCGCTGACAGGATGTTTGCTGCTTTCCTCATTTACATCTCTTACAAGTATTTTACTCAAGGTCGGACATCTTCCCATGGGGAGACGAGCGGCAGCGCTGGCGATGAAAACAAGTCCAACTCCTCTTCTCCGAGCAGCCTGTCAGATATACATGTGTCAGGCCAAGATTGGTGGAACGACATGTCATGTCTTTAGAAGAGACTCTCATGAAGTCATTATTTACTTCTCTGCCTTTGGAGCTCCTTTATGTGTTTGAGTGAATTAACACAAGGAGACTTTTGATTGGGAAAGAATCCTTCTTTCCCTATATTACATAAATCCCTGCAACCGCTATTAAACTTGAGTATTCCTCATTTAATGGGGAGCGTTAGGTGTGAACAGACACGTTTAGAGTTGTGCTGGGGGATGAAACGGATACGGTAATTTGTCTGACACTGACCTATAAAAATGTCTTTACACCGACGCATTAAAAGTTCCTTGTAATTTCTTTGATGTATCCTTTCCAGCAGCTCTGTTTACGGATCGGGGCGAGGGCAGCAACCCAAACTGTTCAAATACAATCAGGGGAGTGCATCCGACTTATTTCCTGCTGTTTTTGTTGGAGGCTGGAGTAGCTGTCCGTGCACTCTCCTCAGCATCAAATTAAGGTAAAAGTAAAGGACTGGGGCACTGATTCAATCTTGATAGTAAAAGTGGCACCAAAGTCATTGAATTTCAGAGTCTTCTAGACCGCTGGACGTCCACGCTGGAAGATGAGGCCGAATAAAATCCATAAGGAGAAGTCTTTGTGTCTAGACTGGCACCACATATAACAACACACACAACAAGACGCATGTATATGTGAACGTATGCTATACTGAAAAAAGAGACAAATGTGTGTTTGGATACAGATGCAAACTGGAGACAGATGTGTTAAAAGTAGAGATGGGACGATCTGCTTATCTCACGATACGATACGATACGCGATACGGGGTTCAGGATTCACGATACGATGTAATAACTAAAAGTTCAATGACAACAAAGTCTGACTGCAGAATTGTGTTTATTTCTGAGACACAAATCTTTCTAGCGATGCCATTGGCTCGCTAGAATGTAAACAACAATTTAAAAATGTCATTACAAAGTGACAATAACATAATTTGGATGGAGAGCTTGTGAAATTGTGATGGTCAAGCGTCTCATTTAATAATATCACGATTCATTTTTCCGACCCACGATACGTATTGGCACATTTTTTCCGATATATCGTCCCATCCCGAGTTTAAAGTGTCATTTTTAGGAGTTCTCAGTAAGCTCTTCTCTCTCTGTCATGACACAAACTGTGTTGAATTCAAGGCTGAAATGTATATATTATTTTCCTGCTCCTTTAAAAGGGATTCATGCTTCTGAAAAATTAGAATTCACAGAGACTATTGTTATATAAACCTCCATATATGTGCCGTATTTTTTGTAAAGATGCAACAGAATATTCAACACATGGTGTGAATGTCTATTATGAACTCTGAAAGTTTTTTTTTTTTTTCTCTCCTCTTTGATGTGGTCTTACAAGCCGCCTGATCTGTAACTGCAAACCATCCACACATTCGACTTCTCAAATAATTATCTTTTCTCAGGTTTGAGGGAGTTTTCTTAGTAGAGCACAGACAATTTCTCCAAGAGTGAGACTGGAATTTCCAATTAGACAAAACAGATGGTGGTATGGCGTATCTGTGCCATCTTACTGTTGACTCATGAGGGTATTATATTTTTTTATGAAACCAAGCACGAACATTGATGGTAAAAATATCTTTTTTCAGCTTTGAATATACCTAGACAAGACATAATAGGCATCATGCAGTGAGGAGAGACTGTCTGGGAACTTTTGCACTGATGCTTACTGTCATTTCCCTGTAATGTTGGCGACCTGGGAATTCAATCTTCAGGTGCAATCACACCTACAGTTCACTTTCTTTGGCCTGAACCAGAGCGGAAAAGTTGACTTTGTTGCATTTTTGTATTTGGTTTGTTTAGTTTCACACTGCCCGATTACAAGTGAACCAGGGACTCACAAGTACAGTAGCTGGATTATTATAGGCAGAGTTTATAATAATATAATAACTTATAATAATAATATAATAATTTGTGAGATTAGAGATTTTGGTGGTACGGTGGAGTCAAAACAAATCTAATTCCAGTTCCTGTAACTTTAGCGAAGCATGTCTGTCTCTTAAAAACAGATGAAGAAAATAGCTGAGTATGAGCATCATCAGACTTCTGCTAGGTTTTCCAAGCATGAGGAACTGCATCCGTCTCCTTCTACCCATAAACCCTTGCGTTTTGTGGTCGGTTCCTGTTGTTCGTTCGGATTGTGTTCTCACTCCTAACGAACCGCAGCACAGTCCTCTTGTTAGAGGACTGAGACTCTCTGTGCCGTTATTTGGTGCCACCAGAGTTCAAACGGTATCATTTTCACCTGGACAAATGAACCACTGACTAAAGGAGGAAACGCTCCAGAGTTCGAATAAACCTTATTCTGCTGCTGCACCCGTTGTAAGTTGCTCTTGATAAAAACGTCAGCCAAATGCAGAAAATGTAAACAGATGCAGGGCAAATCTCGCCCCCTCTATGTTGAGAAACACAAGTTACAGCAACGTGGCAAAAAAATGTGTAGCAATTACTCTGTCCTTTCGCAACAGTAGTCCTTGTCAGATTCTTTACTTCACACTCTGCACCAGCCTCTTTACAGATAATACTTAAGACTACTACCTCTCCTCCTCCTCCTCCTCCAACCATTATCTGATAAAAAGACAGTAAATAATAAAGAAGCCAGACATGAGCTAAAAGCCGGGTTAAAAGGAATAAATCAGGCAAATAAAGCAGGACTAAAAAAAAGGCAAAACAAAGACCTCCAAGCAAATGCCTAGAGACGTGAACCCAGGCGTGCAGCGGATCCATACTGAACCCCATTTCCACAGGCCAGTGATGGATGGAAGTCAGCAGATTGTTGCAGCCTTAACCAATTCATCCAGGAATGTTATGACATCTATTTCTAATGGCATCTGCGTTCCGTGAGAATCAAACCTAACACCGTCTGACAGAAACATATGTCTCCGCTGTGCCTGCATGCTTTCTGCTCTCCAGGCTCAACTCCATGTTAAGAATGGAGAGGAAAGGGAAGCTTGTGTTTCGCAGGTAGCCGGTCACAAATAGCTGCTCCTGCGATCTGCCTCATGGTCACATATAGGACACTTTTTACTGCTGGTATACAGTGGTAGTCATCAAAAAATATAAAGTCCTTCCATCCTCATCTATTCTGCAGTTATCCTCCACCAGCACTGCAGCAGCTACTGCAGCCTACTTTCTCTTAAATGCTGCAGATATAGAACTGAATTGGAAAATTAAAACACTCAGCTGTAACCTTTCAAACTTGTCAGATCACTCTGTGCACTTTCTGATGGCTCAAAGTGGAACAAAGTTATATGAACTATTCCCCTCGGAGCTCAGTGGTGGAGCAGCAGTGCTGCAGCAGTGCAGCAAGCATGCAGCAAAATGTGGGACTTGCACAATGGCTGCTTCTGTAAGCTTCCTCTACCGCTGCACTCACTGCAAGTTGCTAAGAGCGTCGGCTAAATGTCTAAAGATTAAAGAGAAATTTAAGAGAATTTTGATGGAATCTTGCCTCTGTAATTCGATGTATGTCCGGTTGAAACAGGATGTCGGGGCGGGACATAACGCGGGGAGAGGCTGTTCCAATGTGTTCCAAAAATTAAAAAAATGCTTTTGCGCATAATCTTGAGCTGTCACAAATTCTGGATTCTTCAAAATGAATAAATTCCAGCCAGCGGGACGTAACTATGGTGTCTTAGGAAAAGGAAACAGGGTTTTCGGGGGTGAAGACCCAAAAATGCCTCACTGTGCCATGTTGCCACTCTGTCTTTTGTCTTTTAAAGCAATATTCCACTTAGTTTTAACACGGGGGTTATTTGGCACTTGACTGCCATGAAAACCAGAAAACCAAGATCGGATGCAGCTGGATGAGTTTGTGGCATTTGTAATGTTTGAATGAGGCCAAGAAAATATCCTGAGAACTGACATTTAACACGTTTATGAACAAAATCAACAAAAGATCCTGCTTTTATGACAATAAAGCAGTAATCGGTTCATCCTCATTTTGCATTTCTATTCTTGGTTTACACTAAAATTAGTGTTTAAAAATAAAAGTAGATCCGGTCTCCCAAACAGGAACTGTCTCTCCTAAATGGTATCCCTCCGCTATGTTCTCTTCTATCAATAAAAATGCTATTTGGCGAAATTCTGTTCTAAAACGTTCTAAAATGTTCTAAATCACAGCAGCGGGATCTGTTGTTGAATCTGTTCACCAACGTGTTAAATGTCAGTTTTCAGTCTTAAGTGGAATATTGCTTTAAAGTTATGAAGTTGCAGGTTTTAGATGATGGGAGGGGCCGGGTGGAGGTGGAGGTGGGGTGTCTTCAAAACCTATTTTATGATTTAGAGAATTAGCTAACGAGGTGAAAAAGTCTTTTTTTTAATTTTTTTTATTCCATTGTGACTTTAAAATGTTAAATGTTAAATTGGGGGGTTTTAAGGTTATATTTGTTGTGTCATCTACCTGAATTTCTTTCCTCTGGAGCTGCAGGTGACATTTCAGAAGCAGCAGAGGGGGGAAATAATGAAATCTGCAGATCGAAGACTGAAGGTCTGAGGGACCACAGAGGAAGAGAGCGGCTGCCTGAAGGGTGAAGGAGCAAGCCTGCGCCTGAATGGTCAATGCTTCGACTCCCAGGAGCGGCTGACAAAATGTAGGTGGAGGAAGCATCATTATCATTCCTCAATCCCTCAAAAATTACCAGCGATGTCCTTGAACAAGACACTCAAGACCCAATTTTGTCCAGTGAAGTGGAACTGTTCAGCTGTAGAATACAGAATTTGCTCCGGGAAAATCCCAGGTGTTAGCTCTGTGTGTGTGTGTGTGTGTGTGTGTGTGTGTGTGTGTATAGCAGGGTGCTACTGAAAGAGATGTATGGAGAGGGAACCTACTTTGGATAAATGTAAGGCAACAAATAAACATACAAATAAGGATGCTGCACTGTTAGTTACCATCACAATTCATATGGAAAACAGCAGCTACAATGGAGTTTGATATCGGAAAATGTTTCAGGATGTAAAACATCAGCGGTAAACGTCAGGTTTTGGTGTCAGTCCCTCAGAATCAAAGAGCGAGGGCTTCTTTCTAGAGCCGCCATTTTGCACCAAGAGACGTTCAACAATCATACAGGGAGAAATCCATCGTAGAAGAGGAGAGAGACCAGTTTCTCCACCCACAGGAGCAGGAGAGAGACCAGAATGCAATGCAGCCACATTGGAACACTGCATCTGAATTCCGAAAACCAAATTTGAAATCATAGTTAAGTTAAATTCAACAATAATCCCATTCAATTTCAAGTCATTGCATTCAATTTGAACTTGCGGCTTACAAATCAAGTCATTCATTCAACAAATCCATATTTTAGAAGTCAGTGGATCAGCATGAGCATGACAAATTCAAATTTGTGCAATTCAAATACAATCTCTGGCACTGATCTCTTTCCATTAATAAGAATATTGTAACACAGATGTCTATTCTGTCAAACTACTGCTATAGCCAGAGCATTTTAACACCTTATGATTGCTGAAAAGGGAACAAAACTTAAATCATCTGAACAATCCCTTTCAGAGGTGGAGCAACAGTGCAGCAAGCATGCAATACATGTTGGATTTCTACAACAGCTGCATCTGTATCTGGGCAGAAAAAACATACTGAGAAACACTGATGAGAGCTGCTAATTTTTCTAATCAGTTATTTTGACTGAATTTCACCTAAAAATAACCAACTATTCTCTCAAACTGCCATTTCAAATGAAAGAATATCATATGGAAGTTAAAGCTTACTATACTCTATTGTACAAAAACCTAAAATCCAGCCGCTGCATTAACAAAAGGCAGTCAAGGTCAGTGAATATTGGTAAAATCTATCGGTGAACTTGGTAATACGGCATCTTCAGATTCAGCCTTCTGAGTCAGAATTAATAAGTGTTATCAGGTAATCTTTCTTCCCCGAATCATCTTTTATTCTGCAAGCCTCTTATTTGATTCAATTGTGGATGGAGAAAACCAATTTGTTGATGTTGTCTTTTTTTTTTTGCAATTCCCCAGGAAAAAAAAAAAAATTTTCCAGGTCATAATTCTTTTCTATAAGAGATTAAATGAAAATAGCACTGCTGTTCAAAACATATTTAATCTAATTTTTCCCCCCACTCTTCCCTTACGGTTCTCATTATTGTTGTATAATGCATTTGAGATCCGGCTCAACACCTTTTCCTCTGAAAAGCTCTTTATTCATTCAGAGAAGTGCCACCCCCTGCTCCCACTTTCCCACTGACTCAGCAAGGCCGCATGAAATAACACTGCTTCAATTTAGACTGCTCCTCCAATAACCAGATGGAGTTCAAAGGGTGCTTAATCTCAGCTGCCACTCAAAAGGCTTTGGAAGGAAGGCCGACATGAATGAAGAACAAAATGGTGGCTAAAAAGTGTGAGGGATAGTTGAACGGCGAGGTGAGCCAGAGGGCTTCGATTACTTATCTCTCTGGATCCACCGTCCTCTATCCATCATATTCCTTCACAAACGTGTTCTGACTGTAACTGCGGTCGTCACGGTTACGGGATCGCATGCACAGTGGAAAACATGACATCCAAAAAAGGCGTGGGCGATATCCAAAATGTGATATCGCGATACTGTCCCGCCAAAATATCGCGATATACGATTTGATCGCCGGGGGGGCTGCAGGTTTTTTCATTCCTGCTATTTCCAGGAATTGCGGAAAAGGGAACCCAGTTGAAGTAAAAAGACAAAATTTTCACTAACACTATGATTATTTTTGTTTTTTACAGGTTTATAATTCATAGGTTTTACAAGTTAAAAAGCACAATTGTGATCTAAGCAACACATGGTGCCGCGGCCGGGACGGGTGGGGAACGGTTTTGGAATATAATTATGCCTGTAAATGCAATAAAGGAGCATCTATGTGTTCTTCTTTATTTTTCACCTTTGGAAAGCGTTCATGTGAAATTTTCAAGTAGGACATTTGTTTTTCCGATATATCCAATAACACATGAACGCACAATCAGGCTTATCTTTTGTTCCTACCTCCAGTGAGCCGTTTGAACTCTTTTTAGATCTAGAAAGATACTTTTTTTAATTAACTCCAGTATTACACTGTCTAACTCAAACTGACACATTTTTGAGGTAAAAGTTAATTTATCCACCCTGAAAAAAATGAACAATTTGATTGAGACCTACTGTTGGCTCAGAGAACAGGGATTTGAAAATCACCTGAAAAACAGACCTTTTCCCCTAAAAGCAAATATGTCAGAAGAACAGCAAGTGTGCCTGTTTGAACTGGAGAAAAAAAATCTCTACTGTAATTAAACCTGCAGACAAAAATCAAAGATCTTCGATGACAGATCAAAGAATGATGAAGATGCTTTTAGACAGCTTCATAATTTAGTTTTTACTCAAATGTAAACGCTCTGTGCATTGAGGATATCTTTGTTACTGATCACAAGTGTAGCCTATTACTATTAATGTTTCTTTTATAGTTGATATTTTACACCATAAACTGACAAACCACCATTATTAAAGTTTCATTAGCTTTCGCTGACTTGAATCAAAGCAGACCTACAGTATGTGGCTTATTCTGGACACACAAATGATCTGGTAAGCCGCTTTAATGACCTATAAGCCTCAGATTGTACTGCATCATTGAAAACCAGATGAGTTCACATAGTTAATCCATCTCCGTGGCTTATTGACGCAACTCAGGCCCTAATAAGAGAATGTAGAAAAGCTGAACGCAAAATTGGAAGAAAAGCTACGAATCTTCTGTGACATTCTGAAAAGCCAAATGTTCAAACTTGATATCTAATCGTTGTCACAACTCGAGTTTACTGCCGGATCTGTTAACCCTCCACAGAGCAGCGTGAGGAGTTCTCGGTCATGTTTACCAAAACTATAAGACTCCAGATCTCCCCTCCTGACTGGGACTTAATCTATGTCTTAAAAGATTCAGCTCATTTTAAGAAGCAGAATGCCACCCATTTTCACTAGTACAATATGTCTTTCTCTGCAAAGTTTGTACTGGTTCCAGAGCCAGACCTGCCAGACCAGCTGGGTCAGGTACCATGAGCAGCTTACATGGCTGGGATGCTATGTTGGATGCTAATACAATGCAATATCAATGGAAGTTTGGATCTAAGACCTGAACCTCGAGATTTGAAAGCAAACCGAGAGCTGATCTGAGCGTCTCCAGGCAAATAATTCTGAAGTGTTGACTGTTTTGTAAAAGAAAAGGTAATTTTGTCTCAGAAAGATCCACCAATATTTTTCTTCTTTTGCAGAAGAATAAACAGCATTTTCAGGCTTCTGGATACACAGGTGTGTCTGAGTGTCTGTGTGTTTCAGGCCTTGTCCACACTAAGCCGGGTAAATTTGAAAACGCATCTTTATTTTGCAGTTTTGGCCTTCCATCCACACTAAGACGGCGTTTTCTCCAAAGTGGATCAATTTGAAAACTCCCGTTTCATGTTGTAGTGCGGACGGGGAAACAGAGCTTTTCAAAAAATGTGACATGGGATTGTCATGTGATCTCAGGCGGTACTCACACTCCCAAAAGACTCCCAGTCTATTTTCTCCGTGGCTTTGGCGGTCTTGTAGTTGTTTGTTATTTTCAAAAGCAGCTCGACCTCGTCGTCTGTCCAGACAAAGAAGTCTGGCTCGCTTTTGTCCGTCTTTTGTGGTGATTTGGACCTCTTGTTGGTGCTTAATGCTCTGCTACTGCAGCCATGACAACACTTCTGTAAACACTGGTAACCATGGGGGTAACGACATAAAGGTCATGGGTCGGAGGCTTGTGCATGCCCAATAGGATAGATTTCACTGTTTTGTGCGGATGGGAAACTTTTAGACAACGGCATGGAAACGCTAGTGTGGATTGAAACGCGATGCGAAAACGCCGTTTTCAAATTTACCTGGATTAGTGTGGACAAGGCATCAGTCCCAGACTTGTGTCTCTGCTCCTAGACATACACACAGATACACACATTAATTAAGCGCAGGTGCTCCTTGTTGACCAGCTGGATGAATCCTGTCTCTCTCTCTCTGCTGCTACACCAGGTGATTTCACTTATTAGTTCCTCCTCTGTGGTTGAAGATGTGCTGATCAGTGAAACTCACCTGCTGTGTTCTTTGGTTGAATTAACTCTTAAGACTCTTGTCCCTTCATGATACATGGTGGCTTACCTCTCCTCTAGGTGTTTATCAAATCCAAGAACGTCAAGTCGATATTAGGAACAGACTTCTCTAGAAATCTGAGCACAGAGAACACATCTTTAGTTTGAGATGGGCGGTCAATAAAGGCACACAGGTCTTCATTTTCCCATCTGCCTCTACCATCTGTAGCTGCGTTAAGCCAGACAGAGATAGCAAGAATAACACCCAAAGTTGGGCCACGCCGCCTTCAAAATACAAGTGGAAAATGTGTCAATTTTTCGGTTAAATTTGCAGCCTTCCCGGTCTTTTTAGATAGTTCACTGTGGAGAGACAGGAGGGAGCGGGGATCACTGTGCTGTGACCAAAATAAAGACAAAATCTGAATTTGACAGTTTCACATTTAAATGTATAGAAATCTGATCTATTCTAGAAAGTACTGTAACTTGAGTACTTTGAAATACAAAAATACTGCTTCCAAAAGTATCTTGATCCAAATGCATGTTATTTTTTTAACTGCAGCTACACAAAAGTAATTAAATAAGTGATACATTTAATTAAAATACTGTCCGTCTCTGGATGGCACATGGTTGAGAGCGACTATACTGTACTAGATGGACTATAGCGCTGTTTGGATGCATCGTTCTTAAAATTAATGTTGGGGCTTCCCATCAGTTTTTGTCAGCCAAGTCACCTTTACTACACGACACGAGAGCGCACATCGAGAAAGACTCTAAGTTACTTGTTAAGATGGAGATTTTTTGCAGTGTATGGCAGATGGTCTGAGCAGTATGTGTTGTTCTGAGGAGCAAAAGGTGCACAGCTGCTGTCTTAATGAAAGCTTCCCTAGCCTTTCTGTAGCTATAGGTACGACCCCTTCCATATACCATATTGCAAGAATGATTATATTGTCATTGATGCTCATGCATTTTTTAAATTATGCAAGGGGATTTCAGCAGGTTTCAAAGTCCCAAGGGTCTTGAAACTGTCTAAACACATAAATGATAATGCAAACTTTCAATTCAAGTGAAAAGAACAATAACAGCATTTCATCATTGTCTATTTGCTTTTAGGTTTTATCACTGTGCAACTAAACTAAACCACCAAAACTGAAGTTGGTGTTCCTGCACATGCAACATTATAGTGTAATGGATGGCCCATTACGTGCAGTGTGAGATCGGCACTGCATTAAACAGAGCCATACCTCTGTCTCTATGCGTACCGCAAGTCCTTAAGACCCATCATTCCTTTCTGTCGCAGCCTGATAAATCAGGGCTCCTAATCAGTGTATAAATATTCATGAGTCCGGCTCAGAGTGCTTTTGAAGGTGTAACTCTTCACAATAGCTTGGCGCAAAGCCTCCAGTGTGTCACAAATCCTGGAGGAGTGGCAAAGTTGAGAGGTGAGCGAGAGCGAAGGTGTGGAGAACCTGCGCTTGAAATCACCCTTTTAGCATTTAGAGTAAGTTTCTAACATGGGAACACGGTAAACTCTTTAAAAAAAAAAAAAATCCCTCCAACATACTTTTCTCTCATTCATTTTCAAGAGTGAAATATGGGGTGTCAACACTGTGAACAATTATGGAAAATCATAAATTTGTGACCAATTTGGTAAAGGGAATGAGATTGTCAGGGATCTGAGATGTATGCGTTTTCAATTTGGCATCTCTTAATGCCTGCCAGCTTCTTTCTCCCCACCGTTAAAGTGCCATTTCTCCTTGTACTAATTGAACACTCCCCCTTTCTCTCCCCGCACCATCATGTATTGCTCATCTATCATTGTTTGTTGGGAGCCAGTGTGGCGTCCTTTCCACTGACTTTGAGAGAGCACTTCATCTTATTTGTTTGTTCCCTGACACGGGCATGATGCACTCGACCAGGCTGGCCATTTAGAAGCTGGGTAGCGTTCAAGAACAGACTACTTTATCATCTAACGTTACCCAGTGCAGTGGCTTTGTAAAGGGGCTGCACAACTGAGGTCATTTGTCATTTGTAAACTAAAACTATTTACCATTGGCATCTAATTTACTTAATAGATAAGCTATGGAAAGAAAGCTCTGGAAGCCGCGGCATGGACTTACAGTGCGTGAAGAGCTGGAAGTGACTGTTTTTTTTCCAATACAGCACTCTCATTTTCAAACAGATTTCAATTAATTGACTCCTTCAGCTACAGCAGATGTCAGTGAAGTCGTTGTTAGTAACTCCATCAGTCAGAGAGGAGTCAAACCAGTGATGGCAGGTGACATGTGACGGCCAGTTCATCATAAGGTAGAGGGAAAGAAACAGCAGACATGGCAGACAAAGAACGAGAGTCAAGTTATTTGGCTGAAACTGACACATATTTGTCTCGGTGACATGCACAGACATATTGACAACCTAATAAGTAACAACATACACACTGACACATGGTACAGGGACAACAGGACCTCACATACTGTACAGTGCAGAAAATAGAGGACACCGAACCTGAATGCATAAAACAGTCCTTCCACTGTTTGTCATGGTAGTTTGGCTAGCACAGCATAAATGGTGACAACACAAGTCTGGGCATTAAGGCCGTAAAGTCTGTCACACTCCTTGAGAACTGTGCAGATGAGTCCGTTAGCAAACTGTCAAAACTCAACTGAAAGCTAACGTTAGCGACGAGGCTAACAAAGCATTATCAAAGATTGTACTTCTCTCACTAGCTCTTGTCAAAGTCGGCATATTAGCATAATCAAACAGGTACTTTTAACTTAATATAGCCCCTTAAATGCTATAAACTAACGTAGCTCAGCCTACCTTTAGTGGAGAAGAAAAGTTAATCTCAGCTAAAATTGAGATTTACTCAACTAATGATGCACAGGTGTCAAAATTTTTGACCAACTTAAAAAGACAGCAGAAACTTGTAAAAGATGACCACCAAGTGGAGGCATGACTGGCAACTTAATTATATCCCTGAAATGAGTTTGGGGGATATTATGGATTCACCCCACCTGCCGCCGTGTCCGCCGCCGCGTCCGCCGCCGCGTCTGCCGCAGATCCTTCGTGTGATAACTTGAACAGTTTTTATAAGAATCTTTTAAAATTTGGTATGGACATTGATGACCCCAAGAGGAAGAACTCTATTGATTTTAATGTGTTTATGATTATACTCGGCCTGATGGTGGCGCTATAATTAAAGGTCAAAAATAAAAAGTTTAAAGGGCTGTATCTCCCACACCGTTTGTCTGATATACATGAAACTTGGTACACATGTCCAGCTAACCGTACTCTACAAATCTGCCATAAGGACCCTCAAGGTCCGCCTGGAAAGTTTTTGAGATATTTTGAATTATTTGAAAAACACATTTTTAACATCTCCTCCTACACCGTTGGACCGATTACCACCAAAATCGGTCAGTAGCATCTATGGTCCTACGCTCTTTAAATTTTGCTCATAGATTGTTGATATCTACTGTAGTTTTGAAGATATTAACGCTTAAAGTTGTGAAGGAGGCGTGGCCTATAAGCTAAATTGTTATAACTTTGTGATAGATAGGACTAGGACCATAGGACCATATCCTAGTCAAAATCAGAAGTTTGGTATAAAAATAGTTGGGACATACAACCAATATAATTGGGAAGATTAACCCTGGAGTCTTAATGTGTGATTACTGAATGGCTTTTTATTACGTTTGACTTAATGGGGCCTTTGAGGATTGGGGAATTTCAGGGATATACCCTTGCTGTCGACCCCCGACAGCAACCTAGTTCAGTTGCTGTTTTCCACTGGTCCTTGCTGTAAAACCTCTCCTCTCAGCAACTTGCCGTAAATCGGTTTATACGGAAGCTAATCCAACGGTTCACATAAAAATGGTTGCTGCTCCAACCATCCAGGAATATTGATTTGAACGGGAAAAAACATTCTATCCATTCAAGTTCTGTGATAGAGGACCTGTAAGGGTAATGTCGTACTGTTTTACATCTGAAGTGTTGCATTACAAAATCAGATCTCCACTATTTGAAAAAAAGTGACACCTACTCCAAGAAAATGCTTGTTAGCCCAAAACTGAAACAAATGATACTCTGTAAAAGGATAGTAGTTGGTTCAATATCCTGTATGTCCTTGGATCCTCTATATTTTAACCCATTGCACCCTGAGTTTCCTCTTAAATTTCCACTTCAGACAATCTTGTTCCAGTGCTTCACTGAAGCTGCTTATATTGAGTGAAATATTCAAATCATAGACGCCTTTTTCTTATGGCAAAAAAAATCTAGATGTCTTATGCATCATTTTCTACACATTTCCCTGTAATTCAGCCTGACATGTTTGGTATCTTTGGAAACCCTGGGATCTTGACTAGAATATAAAATAAAGCCACCAGTGAGACCGGCAGGGAGGAAGAAGTTTAACAATAGACATATATGCTAATCAGTGCACACATCGCACAGAGGAATGCGTACATTTTTAGCATTGGTGGCCTCAGTGGGAATTGCACCAAGCTATACCCGTTTAGCTACAGAAACACCTAGTTAAGGTAGTTCTCTTCTCCAAAAGAATACAAAATGTTAGGAATTGGGATAGCGCTCTTCCTCCAGACTTCATAATCATAAAAGTCACTCCTGTAAGAATGCGGGCGCTCGAGGGGAGACCTTGAGCAGCTCACCCTGATAACACACTGTAAATGTCATGAATATTTAGAGAGAGAGAGAGAGAGAGAGAGAGAAAAGACCACACCGGCACATCAGAGCGTGGACGGACCGCGGCGGAGCGAGAGAACACGACTTCCCTGTGTGTGGTTTGACAATTATTGGGCTGCTTTTTTCCATCAGAGGAACTCTCAGTTAGATCCAAGTCACTCACCGGCCTAATCTGTTCACCTGCAGCCGTCCTGCAGCATCGAGCGCTCCTGCAGAACACACTCAGACTCACAGCGGGCTGACACCAGAAAGAGAAGGGAACATTTCAAAATGGCTGTCTTGCTTGTTTTCATAATGCATCCTTCATGCAAAGATTTCCTTTCGCTGCTTGCAGGCTAAAGCTACAGTTTGATAGATCTGAAGAGTTCTATTTCAAAACATTATATATCCTTTTTGAAGAAAAAAATCTGTACCTAAATTTGGTTCAATAGTACGGAAACATATTGCTTTCACCTGAAAACAACAACAAAAAAAAAATTGCCCGTATTTTTTTCGAATGTCATCTTTTCTCAGAATTATGAGAGATTCTGAGAAAAGATGTCATTAATTTAATAAAATAGATTTTTTTTTCCAGATGAATGCAATACGCTTCTAAAATATCTCTAAAATGTAGAAGATCTAAAAACTAACCCTTCAGTTATTTCCTATCCTATAGAAGTACAACAGTTTGTTAAAATTGTGTTCTATCATGTCTGCTATCAATCATTTTGTCAATCGGATGTTAGTTTGTTGAAATGGTGGCTTCTCTTATTGGGTAACAGAACTCATTTGTGATTTATCCACTTTGATTTTAGATAGATATTGTAACAAAAACACTGATGGGTCCTGCCAAATGCCCCACTAAATGGGATATCCCTATTGACACAATGGGGCACACTGTAGCTGCTCTAATCCAGAACAAATTTCAATGCATGAGCAGGTAGGAGGTTCAGTGTCTCACCCAAAGACACAGGACACATGGCTGTTGGACACACTGGCTGTTGTAGGAATCAATTGTGGCCTTTCAGTCATGTGACCATCTCTCTAACCACTAGTCCACCCTGCAACCTCGAGCATGAGGTCCTGGGTTTGAATCCTGTTACGGCTAAAAGTATCAGAGGTGGGACGGTGTGAAGGGCTGCTGGAGAGCAGGTGATGCTGTGAGGAAACTGAATGAGAGAGGACATGCCCTTCTTTGAGGAGGAGAACTGTATTGATCCTATTAGGACCTGCTAACTGGATAAAACGTGTGACCTTTCAGTTACGGGACAGTTTCACTAACCACTAGGTACCACCCCTTCCAGTGGTTGTGGTTTCAAGCCCTATCTCCACTAAATGCTACAGTAAAAGCAGCTGTAGCTGTCCTTGCTATTGGTGGCAGGTTCTTCATGTTATGTGATGATAATGACATGTAGAGAGCAGTCTGCTAGTGAGCCTGTTCTTTGCTCACTCTGCAGAAAGGCCTATAAGGCATTTATAACAAAAAGTTTTCCACTGTATTACTGATTTTTGGCTGTCCAAACTTGTTTTCCACTATCCAAAACCACGGAAATACAGCAAAGCACTGGGTGATGACAGTTTATTATCTTCTACAAATAGCAATTCAGCCGATTTTCAAAGCTTTAAGTATGATTGGCACCCTAGCAAGGCATTTAGAAATAGCCCCGCAGCTTAAAATCCACCCACTGTGCTCCTCGGCATTATGGACTGTCTGTCCATTAAGGTCACCGCTTCGATCAGGGTTGTAGCTTCGGGGTTGTTGCGGAGAACCAATTCACTCCGTCTTTTTCTCCCCCTCTCATTCCTCTATCCCGCCCGTTCGTGTTTCTCTGATGATATTCATTGTTGCCAGCGTCGGATGATGGCGCTTTTATCCCGACGGTTTGTTCTCTCCCCTCCGGGACGCGGTGCGGAGGCGGAGCCAGCGCTAATCAAAACTGCAGGGCAGCTCTTTGCAGGATCCAATGGTTTCTCTGAGGAACAGAAGCCTGGGATGGAGGCTAGGTGACCTCAGATGAAACTAGTTCAACCCCCAACCACTTAGACTCGCTCAGGGCGCTGAAACTGCAGCCAGGCAGAGATGGTACAGAAAAGGGAACCGACTTCAAGGACAACACAGACAAAGTGCACAGAAGTCAGAGAAACTCGCTGCTGAAGGAATCAGGCTGCTACACAGCACTGGTGTTGGTTATTTTCTCATTAACTCTCATTAACTTCTAGTTGTTATATAATGGGGTTAGAACAGGTTACAGGTTACAGGTTACACTAAGAGAATGAAAAACACTGAAAAACACCAAAATTCTGAGGTTTTCACAAGTTGGTTATAAGATTTTTCTGGAACAGCTGCAATAAAGTCCGACTACATCATACTTAAAGGAATTATCCGCCATATATAGATGTTACAAATTCTAAAATGAACCTATATACTGTCTAACTAATCCACAAATTGACTGATCTGCCACACTGTATGCATTTATGTCTTAAATTCAGGAATAAATTCAAGGAAGAACATTTGATTTTCTTTGCAAAAGCCAGATTCCTCTGTATGGGTTTGCATATTTTGTATTCTCTGTCCCTGGCAGGAGTCCGTGCTTGAAAATAATGAGACGACTTTGCATTTTCAAGTGAGTAATTCCAATTACAATTCATGTCTGCTTGACAACTGGCAGATGCACAAGTTGCCAACGATCTCTCTTAACGAGAGGAGAAAGTATTTCAAGTTTCTGATACAGGAAGAAAATGTCAATAAGTTGACAAATGAAGAACTCCGTACAACAACCGCATTACAAAAGCTGCAACTCTCCCTTCCTGACATTTACATGCACAGAATAACCCGACTATTAGTTAAGGTTTTATTTGGATTAAGGTGTTTATATAAACCTTTTGATATCGAGATTGAGTGTCCGCTTTGCCATAAAAACTAGAAAACAGAATATTCCTGTCGTGTCCCGTCCACAGACAGAACTGCCAGCAAAAAAATGGGAAAAAGATGAATCCACCAGCTATTAGACTGAGCAGTGTGTTACTGCTAAGACAGGGGAAAGAAATTATTATCCTAATAGTAATAGGGTGCAGAGCTGGACCTCTACCCATTAAGTTCGAGGTGTAATTTCTTGGTAATTTATTATTTCTAGTACTTAGAGTGACTGTAAAAGGCTGTTTATCCCTTTTGTTGTCGCTCCGCCAACATGGTAATTATTAACTCCGACTAAGTGAGAAGGAAGAGGAAATTGTACATCATACATAAGCCAATATGAAAACAATTCTATGAGGAAAATTCATTCCCGCATTGGAAATGCAGCAGCTAGGAGCAAACAGAGCTTTTGTTTGTGAGCAACCTGTGCTTAGATTATCCTGCATATTGGCAGAGGGAACGCACTCAAAACACAATATAAAAGAGAATAAAAGTCTGAATTTTCTCTTTGTCATGGTCTCATTTAATGTGCAAGTAAATTCGCTTGCATGAAAAGGCTTAGCTGTAAATCAGGGGCACCCAGCAGCGGCGAGAGCCTTTGTCTCAGCATCATTGTAACACGCAGATAATGATTTAAACTCATGCAGCTGTCATGAAACACATAACAATGCCTGTAGTGGCCTATATTGGGTGTTTTGTAGCTTCTCTTTGAGCCAGGCTGTGATATATAATATCAGTATGACACGCTTCATAGCCCACCCTTTGAGAATGGCATTTCTGAAAGCAGGAGGTTTGTGCGATGCTGTTGTCACACCATAATATGATATGAAATGCTGCTTAATGTCTAATGTCAACATGCCAGTCCCTCTGGCTCGGGTACACAGCTCTCCGAGACTCCATGGAATCTAGTGACATTTCAATGGATTGTTTATCCTAGAAATGCCTTTTCCACTGCAGGAAAAACAAGATAGGTCAACAGAATCCAGTGGGTGGGAGGACTGATAAAGCTCAGTTTCACGGTGAGTTTGGTCGCTGTGAAAGGAGGAGACAAATACTGAGTGTGGAGCAAGTAAGAATATCACAAGCTGTCTGCAAGCCACGGGGGGTAGTCTCAGGAACATATTAACATATGAATCACTATGATATTTCTGAGTCATCTCTGACTAAAAAATGATGGGGAGCAATATGTGGCGAGCCATATGAAGCTTGCTAATGAGAGAGAAAGACAGAACTCGGGTGAAAATTAGAAATTAAGTCTGGAGGGAAGGAAACTTTTCTCTCATTTAGCTAATAGATTCTAAAATCATGCTATAATCTTTAATGGGCCACTTTAGTCAAAAAAAGCTCAAATAGAACTAAATATTCATCATGTTACACCCCAGAGAGTCTAACTCAATGATTTTATGACTCTAAAAGCGCAAGAAATAAGTGTTTTCTTAAATTTTAGCGATACTGAAACAGCGTTATAAATCTGTTTGACTGGTTTGACAGACTGATTGCGAGGGGAATATACGTACATGCATAGCAATATTATAATTAACTAACATAACATTGCATGTAAAAATAACAAAAAATTCTAGTTATGTAATTCCATTGAGGTATTTGCTGTTAAAGACCATTGAGAGTCACTACAGTGGATATCAACACTCCACACACCATTTCAAATTTTAGTTTGTATTGCCTTGAGGCCTAGTACCCATTAAATCTGACTTTTTCATTTAAATTTAAATATTCATAGTATTCCCATGATGTCACATGCATTTCCTACCAATATGGTGCTTTACAATACACACAGCTCATTGGCTGTTGCTGTCATTTGATTGTAATCACCTGTAAATTTATTACAATCACCTGTTATTTTCCTACCAAGATGGCCGTGTGGTGATGGAACAGAAAACTATGAATACTAACCAGCAAAATCAAGGTAAAATTCTGGCAATGATTCTGACAAATTCTGTCAATGTATTAAAATTGGAACACTAAAACCCCTTGATGTGGAAATGTACACAGTATTCAATCAATACTAAAGGTGCTGAACCTTGATAACAGCAGTAAGTTTGTTCGGAAGAGTCTCCACGAACTTTAGATTAGGAATTTTCTCCCGTTATCCTTTGCAGAATAGCTCAAGCTCACTCAAATTATTTAAGCATTGAAGGTCATATTTTTCTAACAGCCACCTCTCACTGCTGTGTGGAGCTGCCAGTGTGCAAAGTGTCCTTGTGCAGCTTTAAAGTCAAAGAGACAAGGTTCCCTTGTCTCTTTGATTAAAAAGGAGTTGGATGTGCTATCTAAACATCATGGAAGTATCAAAACACATGGTCCCCAGCTAAATCCACACCATCCATGTAAGGAAAATATGCCCTTAAATGAGCCGTTTGGACTTCCGTAAATTTGTGACGTCACAAAGATACGCTCATTTCATACGCCCGCCTACAGCACCATCCGCCATTGCCCGGCAACTGAATGCAGAAGACCAAACCCTGTTGTCTGTAGCGTAGCATAGCACAGAAAAATGTCCAGAAAACAATCAACTGCACCTGAGAGATGGATCTATCCTAACTGGACGTGACCCAACAGCAAACGTGCAATCGGTAAGTGTCGCCACTTTGTGATTATATTTACAGTTTATGCGAAGTACAGTCAGCTGGGCTTGAGAACATGTCGAGGTTTGCTAACGTGTGTAAAGTTATGTTCCATTTGCTTGTTTGCGACATTGTGTTCTTATTTATTTTACACTCTATGATGCTTTGTTGCTAAATCAGTTGCCTTATGTGGAGAGACGTGTCCGCTAACGTAACTTGAGAATGAGAAATGGATACGGTAGTTTATGGTATTTCAGTCCGATTAGTATCGGGTAGCGACTTAGCTCCAGTCCCGATGAGACTGAGTTTGATGCGGGAATGTGAATAGGGAATGTGAAGTTGACGTCACGCCGTGTTGAATTTTGCGTAACTGACATCATCATTTTGTTTACGCACCATGTTGTGAGGATCCCGCTGCCTTTCTGTTGGTGAGTTGGAGGCTGTGTTTTGATTTTCTGTCATGATTCTGAAAAACGCCGCCATGGTAGGTCAGAACTGCTGCATCAAGAACTGATAGTAGGTCACACCATCGTTCAGGGAGAAAACTGGACAATGGAATACGTTTTTTCCTTTCCTACGTGGAAAAAACACAAAGGGAAGCAGGTTGAGGATGTGACGAGAAGACGCTGGATGTAAGAAGGAAAGACATTCATTTACATTAATCAATTTGACTAGTAGGATAATAATTGCTGTTGTTGAATTCATGGTTCATGCTATCCAGACAATATGGAACTACAAGACAATAAAGCCAGGCCCCATTACATGAGTCAAAATAAATTTATTTTGAGTGTTTTCAATGAACAGATTGCTCACAGATTGCTTTGTTAAGGCTCGTTTACATTTTTTTTACATGCCTTGTTTCTATTGTTTGTGAAGCAACTTTTTATATAAGAGCATAATAAAGACTTTAAACGACTTTCCTCTGTTTCTTTATGTGCAGAGTGCTTCCACAAAGATCCTTTGTGAGATCACATAACTTGCTTATTGACCATAACTTAAGCTTGAATTTGGTCACAAAACTTTAACCTGAGAACTACACATAAATAACTTTGAAATCACAGGTCAACTCAGGTCAGGCTGTAATGCAGCCTTTAACCCTTTTAAACATGAGCAAATTCACCTGATGAGCAAATGAGCAAAAAATTACCATAACATCATTAAAAAAATATATATATATTTTTAAATAATTTTCAAGAAAATTACCGGAAAATAAGCAAAAAAAAACCCCTGAAAATCAGCAAAATAAATAAATAAATATAAAATAAAAATAATAAAATAAAATATATTAAAAAATTACATATTTAAAAGTCAGATCAGTGATGCTGGATCAGATTTCTTGTGTTTAAATGCTTGCGTTTAGACGCCTTTGGTCACAAGCCCAAAACTTTAACCTGAGGAGCTACACATAAATAACTTTGAACTCACACCTCAGGTCTAATGTTTATAACATTGTTATGCAATAACATGTAAAATAACTCTTAAGTAACAGCTCATGTAATGTCAGTTTTAATAGCACATTTACTTTGAACAAGCTGTTGTCTGCTGTTTCCGTGTCCTCTTTTCAATCTGTTCAGCCTGATCCTCTGAAACATCAGCTTGTTTTTTTAGTGCCTGCAGTGCTGTTCCAAAATTGACAAATCACATCCATCAAGCCTGGTGTCACGTAGGCAGAGAAGGGATTTCAGATTTGTGACAGGCTGCACAGGATCTCTGAACTCCTCACAGTAATGTGGCAGCACACTGCTTTATGGAGATCAGTGTAAAATCGTGTTAGATCCGAATGTGTAGGTGATGGTGTAGTGATCTTACTGGCACAAGTCCTCAAGCCAGGCCTGTTGTCAGTCTCACCATCCAGAAGACAGTTCAGTGATTTTCGCGTGGCAGCAGCAGAACTGTAATCAATCAATCAATCTTCAATTTTTCCCGGTAGGGTCCCTTTTCTTTCTCTTTTCCCTTCTCCGTCTCTTCCCTTCTCCATGACCGATTTAACCAACTTTTTAGCCAAACAAAACAAAAGGTAAGCAGGTAACCACCGCCACAGGTAACAGAGAGCATTCCTCACAAGATGGCGCCCCCGTCCCAACATGCAACACGGCGTGACGTACCTTCACATTCCCTGTACGAGGAAGCCGAGAGTCGGTTGTAGTCTACCTCAGCCGGCCAAAACGAGCACCTTGTCTCGTTAACCCGGTGCCGTTAGGACACACGTACTATAATCAAGGTTAGGGGCTAGTGCCACTTGCAGCAAGCTAATCTAGCGTTAGCCGCTAGTGCTAGCTAAGGTTAGCTCCTCTGGCTCACTTTGCGGACACATCTCCTTACACGAGACAACCGCAACTGTAACGTGGCAAAACTCGAAAAAGTACTTTGTCGATCAGGGACTCTTGTCACCATGAATATTTCACTTCTAACGCCAAATGAATGGAAGGGAGTTACTGGCTGATGAGATGTAACATTTCACGTTCTGTCTTTGCACCTAGTCTGGTAAGTCTAGTCTTGTAATCAGCTGGGGTTGTGGCAACCTAGAAAACCTAGAAAACCTGAACAACGACACTACCTCTACTATACTACCTCTCTGGAGGTTATAATGTCCTATTTTCCTTGAGACTTTGTTGGAGACATTTAGAATCAACTACATAGTAATTATTGAGGCTGTAGTTTGTGGTAATGTAGTTTTGGATTGCAGAGAGATTTCAGAGTTGGCTCTTCAGCTGTCCCCTTTGTTCCTCCACAACCCAGCCTGACCTCCCCACCCACCAGGAGACCATCCAGGAGACCCGTCTTGACCTAACGGAGGAGGAAGAGGATGAGGAGGACCCTGGGTCTGCTTAGCCGACCCCCTGGGCCAACTTTCAGTATGTTTACCAACACACATTTTTACTGCACACACAAAACTTTGTAAATATGAAAATTCAATAAATATACAAATGTCATAAAGTATAAACTATAGTATAAAGTAATCTATAAATGAAAATTGACTGAAATGTAATAAAGCACCATGCAAGTGTAGACAGTGTGTGGGGTTATATTACTTTTTCAGTAACTTTTGTCCTATGCCCCTGTCACTGAAAGACTTTTAAGTGTGCTACAGTTGTTTTTCTACATGGATGTGTAATAAAGTATAACAACACACAGTTATTTTACTCCAATTTATTGTCATGTACAGTATTATCCAAAGTCACATGTTGGCCATATTATTTGGCAAATCAATTCATGCACAGAATGCATAAAATAAACTTACTGCTCTATACCTCTAAGCTGTAAGGGCCCATAGTCTGCTTTATAAATGTTCATTGCATTCTGTAGTGAGAACTCATTCAAACATACAGGCTGCAGACCAGGATGACCAACATGCATGTAGGTGGATCCTGAAGCTGATTCATTCTTCTGGCAACCTGAGGAATGACAAAGGGTAACTGTTATTGAATTTTGCTAGCTTTATAAGAACATTACACTGACAATGACGTTTATATTATATGTTTATCATTTAGCACAGACAATTTAGAGTAGATGTGAGTACTGTACAAACGAATGTAACTAGTGACTACTCTAAAAGAGGTAAGATGTTATGCACAGGGTGAATGACCAGCAGGCCTCCATGAGATGCAGTTTTTGAATATTTCAGCTACAGTTCTAAAACTGTTGAGCTGTAGCTGAATAACACTGGCATAAATTACGACAGTCATATGTCCAAATGGTAGATAGCATGGGACATAAACATATGTTTGCCGGTGTCGTGACAATATTTGTATCCCCTGAAGATGAGTTCTTCTTTTGCGTCTTCGCATCAATTTGATGTAATTGAACGTAATAACTACATAATGTCTGGTGTGGATTTGTTTCCTATCGCTAGCCAGTACGACAATTGTAAGACACTTCATAGAATAGCATTACAGCAGCTATCAAAGTAGCCAGCAAAAAGCTACCGACACCTACTGTGTTGACGAGCTTACTAGACAGCCTCAAACCACTGGCACCGGTGAACTTCAGGCTAAAAATGAATCAAACAAACCATACGGTACAGTTACCGTGGGAGACACTCCGGCAGGTAACGTTAGATATCGTTTTTATGGGATATAAATTTGTCCGCTATGGCTATCCAGAAAGACAACATAGCCGACGCAACCACATACACACGCACGGTGAGAAAGTACAAAAACAGTGAAATTTCAACCTACCGTTCAGAGACATCCTGCTGTAACCGTGTCTGTAAAACTTCGGCAGCTGCCTCCTCTTGTTCGGTTGACAGATTCCTTCTCAAACATGTACGGTTTTACATGTTCTGTCATGGAGTTTTCTTCTACAAGGAGCTGCCATGTTGGTTTTGGAGTTTTTCCGCGTCTGCACCCTCCCCCCTCACCCGGCCGATCAGGCGGCCAATCAGAGCAGTGCCTCATTATCAGAGCATCCCCGCCCACTCAGAACAGCGCATAGTTAATGAGGGGAGAAACGGAGAGGATGGAGAGGCCCCACAGAGCCTGGATTTGTGTTTTTTTGCAACAGAATTCATAACCTTGTTTTAAAGACCACTAAGAAATGTTTTAAACAGCTAAAAAGAGCATAATATGAGACCTTTAATGGACAGTTTCCAAAACGTGTCCTTGCGGTAGAGCAGCCTGCTTCATGTCCACATCCAGACTTTCCCAACCTATCCACAGATTTCACCTTGTTTGGCTTCTCTAACCTGTAGGTGCCTTTGTCCCTCAAATTCAACACCAATTATTTGTAAAGATTCTCGCTGAAAAGCCTCTGCTGCCTCTCCACTCACCTTGGTCTTGTGGTATTTTGAGTATTTTGACTTCTGACCCTCCAGTATCTCACCAAAACACTCTGCTTAACACAATGAGAATATTAGATTCACATTGAAAGAACTTTGAGGCAAGTTTTCTTTTTTTCCGAAAAGGACATATAGGATTCTGAAATAAGTTTCCAATTACAGTTCTGTATGCGTATAGATCTGTTGTGTATGGAGCGATTCATCATCGCCGAGCTGCACTGAACTACACCGCATACCACCAGGCACAAATGAGACGGACAGAATTTGCACATTGCCTCAAGTGTTGCGTTGCCTTTGCCAGGCACAACCAAAGGTGCAAGACGCAGAGGTTTGAAGTTAGGTGCTAAATATATGCCAGCAGAGCGGATACTCTAGAGAGCGTGGAGCACAGCATCGACTGAAGCTAACACAACACAGAGTATTCTTGGGACTGGCATATATATTCCTGGCACATATCCTATTTAAGGTCGTGTTTGGGATGTTTTCATTTCCTCATGATAAATATCACAGAGCACATGAAGAAAGAGGGATATTATTATGGGAACAGAGCGTATGCAGACTGCAAAAACCCACTGTATGGGTTACTGTATGTAGGATATGGAGTTTACATATTGATCTTATTGTTGTTATTTTACTTTTTCTCTTTTAGTTGTTGGACTTTCTTTCATTTTGACTGTAAAGCACTTTGTTACCGTGTTTCGAAAAGTGCCATATAAATAAAGCTGAAGAGTATCCTGAATAATATGAGGATATTTATGTGCATGTAAACCTGCCAGGGCTAATTTTATTCTTTCACATCAAGCATAACTTCTATCTGAGCCAACAGAGGCTTAATGATTCCAAGTTTTTTTTTTATTTGTGGAAAGGAAATTTCAACAAATCCGCTCACCGACTGCTAGGGGAAGGTTGATCATGCGTCAGAATCAAATAGGTTATTATTGTCAGTCTACTGGAGTGCATTGTTGCAGTGAAAAATATATACCCGAGTATATAAAAGTATTTATAATGTGCTGGACGTCGGCCAGTCATGTTGTACTCTGTCGATATGATGGAGGTTCCTCCCTGACCACAGCTTCATAAAAACACTCTGTAAAACCTGTAATGGAATTTTATTTATTAATTTAATTGTTCCATTTTGTTTCTGCCAATTAATTATTTATTTAAAGGCCTAACGTATCTCCTTTTCTCCTGCCACTGACCAGCTGCAGTGGAGAGTTTTACTGTCCCATGATGGTCTAAATCAGTGATTCTCAACCTTTTTGATATCAAGGACCCTAATGTAGTCCACATTAGAACCACGGACCCCCATTTGATGAGATTTTGTCTCTCGGACCCAAATCTGAGAATATTTATGATTTTGTCCAGAATTCCATGACTGTCTGTATTGTAGGTAGAGAGATAACAGTGAAACTAAGATCAAAATAGTAATTCCTTTACATTCTCTAATTGTGTTAACTTCTTGTAAGTTAAATAATGGTGAAGTTGAATAATTCGTCAATTTGCTGGGGACCCCCTGGAACCCCCTCAAGGACCCCTGGTGGTCCCGGGACCCCACGTTGAGAACCACTGGTCTAAATGTTGTTTCAGAGGCTTTTCCACCCTGACAAGAATAAAATTCGGAGGGAAAACACTGAACACATGACAGTTTCCGACATGAAAACAGTCAAATTTCAAGATTCAAGATTCAAGATTGAATACTTTATTGCCATACCAACTTAGTTGTTAGGAATTAGTCTCAGTGTGCTCATAACAGAACAACATTAACAACAAGGACCTCAAGCATAATATAACATAAAAGACGTGATAAAATACATGACAAAAACACGACACACTCCCACCCAAGATATTGAATATTGGCTATCAGTATCAAAAACCCATATCGATCAAACCCCATTATATACTGCTGCAGCTTTATAGATATTCCAGCTGTTACACACTGCTGCCGGTCCTGCTGCACAGTGCCAAATCAAACCACGGCCGTCGTCTTGGTGAGCGCAAGAAACCTGTGACAGGAAACAAGCAGTGGCAGGTGAGAGCCTGTCGTTCTGCCGCTCTCCGCCGGTGGGAGGGGCCGGCGACCGGCGACCGGCTGACCTTGATGAGAAAGTGAAGGCGTCGGGGGAAGAGGAAGGGGAAGGAGGGGGGAGGGGGGGGGGTGAGGAATTGATGCCAGCCTCTCCACTGTGGTCTGTCAGACTGTTATCAATGCCGCTGAGCTGCATCAGTGGGTGCGAAGGAGGAGGAGGAGGGGGGGGCAGAGACAGTGACAGAATAACCAGGCAGAAGTGGAGAAGAAGAAAGGAAGAAAGGAGGGGGGGGGGTTAAGGATGGATGAGGGCTGGAAAGGTGTCTCCAGGAGATGGAGGCCAGGGTCGCAGGGTGTTGTTTGTCCCCCTTGCTGGCTGTCAGCCCCGCAGTAATGAAGTTAAATGAGGGCAGAGGCTCGGCGGAGAACGATCTGGAAACGGCTGATCACCGGCGGCCGGAAAAGAAAAGAGAGCGAGGGAGAAAAGAGTCCGCAGGTGATTGACAGAGGGAGGGGGGACGCAGCGCCGGCTCAGTCAATCAATAACTGCTTTCCTCCCGGGCCGAACCCCTCGCCGGCCCCATCGCCGCCCCCCCCCCATCTCTGACCTGACAGGGGCCTCTTTCCGCGCGCCTGCATGTGTCATCGCGCTGAAAAGGAAAGTCACCTTCTCCTGTCGTTTAATGGGATTCTTCAACAATGGGGAGATCTGGGAGCGACAAAGGAGCCCAGCCTTTTCATTCTTTAATGGAGCCGGAGCCGGCCGCTGCCTGGGAGCCGGCAGGAGAGGAGACTTGGAGATCAGCGCTTTCTTTATTCATGCTGTACCGCTCCGGCTTAGGGACACTAAAACAGGCACTCAAATGGGGGAAATGATTGAAGTTTATCAATCAAATTATTTGAATAAAGCGCTGTATTAAGCAGAGGGCAGAAGTTTGTCCTGGCTTTACAGTTCATAAAGCAAATCACTGGCACGTTTGGTCAGCTTTCAAGCCTCCACTCCTGCTTTCATGCCATAAATTCATAGATTGATTTTCCTGCTATGATCCTCGGCTGCCTGTGTTTTCTCCTTCAGGAATTCGTTTTCAGATAAGATGTTGTTGTGTTCTTTTTTCCAACCGAATCCCCCGGTCCGTCGGTGATTAGCTGCCAATTCCTGCGATTCCATCATCACACTTTCGACTCTCCCCGGTTTTTCATGAATCGATCAAAGTTTCACATCAAGGGCAGCTGAGATTTCGTGCCTAACTGTTTCTCTGTTGATTTTTCCCGGTGCTTCAGGATCCATTTGCAGCTTCGTAGATTGTATGACATGCGTTGCAACTCCTGCACTTCATGTGGAGGAGACACAATCAGTGGGATTGGGAGTGTCTTGAAACTACAATGGGAGGAGAGATTTTGCTCTAAAACAGAGTATGAGCCAGAAAGTGAGTTTTGAAAGCCAGAAATCTGATAATGGTTGAGTCACTGATGATCAATAACCCTATCAAACCCATGCAGATATGTCATTTTGTGTTATGGGACAGTAAAATGCTTAGTGCACCTTTAATGTACTGCGCATAAATATGATACATTTATTAAAGGTAGTGGAAGACATCACATAATGGTTATCATGCCATCTTATGATGCAAATTACCAGTTCATTTTTTCTGAATTAATTTCCTGTTCCTAAGTCTTGATACGCCCCATCCCAGGTCGATGGAATAAAACACCAGTTTCCTCCGGACCAATCCATTCTCATGAAACCGCTGTGCGTACAGTCAATGATGCCTCACTTACTTCCCTCAGTTCATACCTATAATAACAAAAAACACACCAGAAAGCAAAACAAAACCCTCGCTCCAGGGCTCTGATCGAACCGCAGTCGGCTCCACGCCCTGACGGACCTCGACATAAAAACAACTTCTTCTTCTTGTCCGGTCTTGGCTGCAGAGGTCAGGAGATCCACCGCTGCAGTTTGTTACGGTCCAATTAGCGCGGCAGCAGATGAACCGTACAGCGCGGAGGAGACGGAGCCAGAGGGAGGAGTGGACCCGACACCGAGAGAACCCCTTCCCCCGTTCAGCAAAGTCTTTCCCCTCACTCTGTTTTGAGAGCTAAAACATTATGGATTTACTGTAGTATAATAGAATAAAGTCATATTGTCGGCAATCCAGACCGCCAAGCAAACATTTTGACGTTTAATAGATGATAATGATTTTGATGTCTGCACCAACGCTGAAACCCCGGCTAAATAAAGCGCCAAAATAACCGTTGAGATGATGCCTGCATTGTTTTGTGAAACCAAGACCTAAATATCTTTCCAAAGCTGTTTTAATATGAAGTTTTACATCGCCATAATATCTTAATGTGAAAATTTTGTGCTTGTTTTGGTCGATGTTGAACTCCGCCTCTTGCTGCATGTCGGCGTCCTTCAAAAGGTTGCTGGGTGGTTTCAGAAGAAGGTCTAAAAGGGTCAAAACTCCAGCAACACTTGTAGTATATATATATAGAACAACTTTATTGTTGTTGTTTTTTTGGTTTCAGAAGAAGGCTAAGCTTCAAAACAACAAGACTGCAGTATAATGAAGCTGACAGTGAAGAATCAGAATCACTTTATTTGTCCAGTATAATAAAAGTACAGAACATGTGCAGGAATTTGTGTTGGTGGCGTTGTTTGCGAAGACGTATTGACAGCACAGTACTTTGACAGTGTTACTCTGTAAGTTGCCTTGCTCATTTAAATAAAGTGAATATTTCCTGTGGAAGTCGGTAAAGCACGACAAAAGCACCAGAATGAGAATCTCCAAATGTCTGCCAGACGCTGCCCGGTCCGGCTAAATATTTTTAATTACCTTCACAGGTTTTGAGTTCAGTGGCTCCTGTCAAAGTAGGCAGCTCTTTCTTTTAGCCCTGTTAATTAAATTCTTAATTGCATTTTAATTGAGAACAAGGTCCCATTTGCAATAACAGCGAGGGGAAAGGGCTCTCTTTAGGCCTTCCAGTGACAGGCGCACAATATGAGCAATAATGTGCATCAGAACAACACAACGCAAGTGTACATCACAACACACGTCTCCAGAAAATCTTAAACAATAATTTACAGGAGCCATTTTCCTGAGCCGGTGTCCTTTGTTTGTTCCGTTTATTGTCGTTAATATGCCATCCATCCAGCAGCGATGAGGAGTCTCACTTCGCTTGTTCCATTAACTTTATTGCTAATAATATATTTCATTATGGTCCGTTATTGGAAAGAATATTGCAATCTGCTCATGATCGCTCGCGTCCAAAATAGTTAATTAAGTAAATGAATGGTGAAGTACAAATAAATAAATAAAGAACACAAATTAGCATACCGTAATTGAATGTCACTCTTGGTTATTCTGCTCTTTGAACTGATGGATGGGTACCATCCACACCATAGGCTGTAATGGAAAAAACACCAACTCCTCACTCACACACACACTCACACACATGCACACACACACACACACAGACTCCCACACTCCCACACCAATTATCTCCATGCATTAATCTACAGTATTGACAACGACAGTCTCAACAGAACACGACTCTGAACGCAGCCTGTTCCTCATGTGTTGTACAGTCGCATGTCAACAAACCGCTTTGCAATCATTCAATAAAACGAGCAAAAGATTTATTTCACAAGGCCAACATTCACATAAAAAAGAAATATACAAACGCAAATAAAAGAAGAAACAATTGCCACTCAGTGACTTTGACACCTTGACCTTCCACTTTAGATATGTGGCTGTTGCTGTGAATATAAATAGCGAGCCTTACAAACACAGCGTAATGCTGGCATGAAAGCTGTTTTGACATAAATACACAAATTAAGAAATATTTTTTAATTAAAAGCAATAGCCTTGTTATGAAAAATACCAAAATGAGCATAAACAAGCACAGATCCTGTACAGACCCACGGCGCGTGTGTTCAATTCTCTGCACTGAAGCACTCCGACACGGTTAAATGACCTAATTCCACTAACGTTACTTAAATACCACAAGATGACGTTAAAGGCACATATCGTTAAAGTCTGTAGGGCAGCGAAGACGAGTTACTGTCTGCAAATCCCCGTTACTGACTGTGGAATATTAAGTTTCACTTTAGTTTTCACACCGGGAGACTCTGTGGACTGAGTTCACTGCTGCTGGTCTGGTCTGTACATCTCTAAATTACAGACATGATGTGATGCGCACATCAGGCACATTAGAGATCGATTTAGATCCATTTATATACACTGACCAATTTTTGATTTTGTGCCTCTGTATGGGAAACACTGCATCTCACAGTCAAAAACTCTCTCTAGAGGCCATCTGACGAAGCGCATCATCTCATTAAGCGTTACCTGACTGACTGACTGACTGACTGACTGTCTACCTGACTGACTGACCGACCGACCGACTGAATTTGGCTCGTGATGCCCTCGGCTGCACCGTGGGAAAAAGTTAATGCTAGACAACTAGACAATTTCCCATCTTGGGGCCCCAAGTGGCAGCAAGAGGAAACTGTTGAAACTGTGAGACTTCGATACCCAGAAATCCTGTAACATGACGTCAGTGAACTGCACACTCCTCTGACTTAAATGTCTTCTCAGCAGTGTTGGGCAAGTTACTTTCAAAATGTAATACATTACATATTACTAGTTACTTTCATTTGAAATTAATAAGTTACTTTACAATATGACTGTCTGTGTAGAGTAACTCGTTTCACCAAAATAACCGCAGAAGTACGACACCGCCAGTTAAAAGCTTCGGTAACACAATTTGAGACCCTTATTGGTATTTCACTTACATGTGTACTAGGAGAAAGAAAGCCAGCTCTGTGTCGGTCTTAAACCTCTTCAGCTCCCGTCTAGCTCCGACGAGTGAACGCCCGGTCGCGGTTAACTCTGGTCGGTCTGACGCCGTGCTTTGTCACGCTCCTTCGTAGCTCTTTTAGCCTCTTACAGAACTAGTGCTCGGCGCCGATGGGTCCGTCGGGCTCCCGGGGTTTGGTGACCGGAGTCTCCGGTCTGCCGTGCTGCGGGGGGCCGGGGAACGGGAACTTCAAGCCGATCGACCCGCGGGGCTACCGGGCGCTCCGGGTCTCACGCTGCCCTCCCTCTCCCTCTTAACTGTTTTAGCCTCTTCTGTTAAAGAGTTCTTGTTTTGTTTTGCAGAGGGTCCAGTAGTCACAGTCTTGTCTTCCATCTTAGTACTATCTGCCATATTGATTAGCTTCACGCTGTTCAATCTAAGCAACTAGTCTGCATTCAAACTGTGTCTGTTTTCTTCCTGGTTTGGTTCGGCTTTCTGGCGGTGGCGGTGGCGGTCCGGTGCACGGTGTGTTTCGGGTGGTAACGCGTTACTTGACATAGTAACTGTAATAATATTACCGAAATCCTATTAGTAACGCGTTATATTACTTCGTTACTGCTAAAAGTAATATATTACCTGTAACGCGTTACCCCCAACACTGCTTCTCAGTATGTGTGTGTGTGTGTGTGCTTAGGAGACAGTTTTGTGTTTCGCTCTTAAGTTTCGATTAGATTGTGATTCAGGCTGATAAGATGGGTGTTTTTTTAGATTAAAATCTTGCCTACTGCAGCTTTAAACATGATGAACGCCTCCAACTTTAACCTTTGATACGTCGCCAAACTCTGCTGTATCAAGATGGCTGTGACTGTACGGTGAACAGCAAGTCACTCAAACAAACCACAGTGCTGACATTTTGAAATGGGGGGAAAAAAAAAAACAATAATTGAAAAATGAGCTTAAAAATGTGAAATGACACCTTGACAATGACACCTTTTGATATTTCTGCCAAATGAAGACGGCAGTGACTGTGAGCTCAAACCGCTCCTCTGCGTTACACTGAAGTGGCTTTTTCAGAGCATCAATATCAGCGGAGGAGATCACACCCTGCATGGCACCCGCTTCATCACCTCCCCCACTGCCTGGTCAGGAGACAGATTTAAGAGACAAAGGCAGGCGGGAGGGCCTCGAGAAAAAAAAACGGGCTCTTTGCTCACGCCTAATGAGGACAAGAAAAAATATGGGGCCTTTTCTTTTCCTCCTTAGCTCCTTGAGATGCCTGGGCAGGGCCGATAAAGAGAGAGAGGGGGAAAGAAAGAGCTCTTTTTATGGAGCTGGCTGCAGCAGAGATGGAGGTTTCCAGAAATAGAAAAAAAAGTTTAAAGGTGCCGTCACCGGCGCTGATGGACAAATGTGTCTGAACCACCTTCAACCGCTTCATTGCTGTTATTTATCGAGGAAAAACTTTCCGCCTAACTTTGTTGGAGAGCTCGCCACTTCATTTTCTCACAATGATTTGCCTTTCACCTCCCTCCTACTTTTCCTCTTCCTTTGTCATGATTCTTTTTTTGTTGTAGATAAATGTTGCACCAGCTGCTCTGTCCTAAACCTACAGACTTCAAAATCTGAATCTGAATCAATTTAATTGCAGAGTACAGGAATTTGTCCTGGTGATACGTGCTGAGACATGGCGACGACTCGGAGTTTGGCAGTATATTATGGTACAAGCAGTGGTGTAACATGATAGTGATGAGACCCAAAAGTCACGAGTCACTAGTGAGGGATCCAGTGCTCCACCTGTCAGACCACTAACAGTAACCAGGTCAGCACCAAGGATAGCAGTCCTCAGATCAGCTTTAACACAGAATAATGGCCAAAAACAAGCTAGTAGTAATCATTGACAACAAACACGTAATTATTGTAGCATAAGGACATGTATAGAGCCTGCAGATCTGTGTGGTTAGTGTGGGTGATCAGTAACCTTTAGTCGTGTGTGTTTGGCTCCAACACAAAGCCATTTTATCCAGTGTTGCTGAGTCGATTGGTGTGGGAGCCGGACGGGAGCGGGGCTGCATTTTGTGCCGGTCTGTTCTTTTTCCACTTCTGCTCTATTGGAAATCCATGGAAACATGGAAATCCACTATTTTGATTTACGGGTGTATCTATACACCCAGAACATATGATTCACACTCCTATCTTTTCACTTGTTCATTCTTCTTTTGTTTCGAAAGTTAGGACCGGATGTCCTACTTTATATTCTAGCTGGTTTGACGCAGGTGTCTGTGTGCAGATTCGGTGGACCACATACTAGATGGGTTAGAATGGGAGAGAAAGCCAAAACTCTCCCTAGCAGAAACTGTATTTTAAGAGAAGAAAAAGTAGCACAAAATGCAGAATTGTTCAGAAAAACATGATTAGCGTGATGTTATGGACAGAGACCCAGGGGCGTCAGTTCACTAAACTCTGAACTATATGGCAAACTCCCTGCATCTAATGTCATTTGCCAACAAAACTTCCAAACCCTCTTGAATCAACATTTCTGGGGACAAAGTGGTGCGACTGAGAACTGACAAGATATTACTATCAATGTGAAAAATAGGTGTAAAAAGTAGGTCACTAAACTAATCAGTTTAGAGGGATCATCGGTTCCCTAACCCTTTTTTTTTTTAGATATGGTTTCTAAATAAACCTCTGGAAATGTTTGCTTGATCCTTGCTTTCCATTATAATGATAAAAAAAAACACAAGATCAACTCAATTAGAAGGTATGGCAAGTGCCACATGTTGCCATAACAAAATGATTCATAAAAGCAAACTACCAGGTCACTCTAAATATACTATCTGATTAGCAGGTGGAATTTTTGAGCTGCGGTGAGCTTTTATGAATTGTTTACAGGCCATGCAAATGATCAAAATCGGGTCGCAAAATGCAAACAGTAAAACTCACCCAGTAATTCATGTTTATGAATAAGAAAACACTGATGGTATGATGAGTATTTATGAATAACAGCCAGTGTCTTTGTGCAGAGACGTGGGGATGTATGATGATAACACTGCGATAACACTATTTACTACCTGCAGGGCAAAACACAACTGAGCATTCATCTTTATATTTGTCCTCTTTTAGCTGTTGTTAAGACAAAACACAGATAAGTGCCCACTGAGTGAGCACTTATCAAATAACGACAAAAAACACAGTAAGACACTGAGGGACATTGAGGAAAATTGACTTTCCACAACCTCCCGATGCCCTTGATAGGTGAATAATAATGAGAGAATGGAGTAGCTTTAAGCTGAAGGTTAGAGAAGTGGGCTTGTGACCAGAATATTGCTGGTTTGAATCCAGGAATGGCTGCATGGGAGATCTGCAAGGGAAAATGACTGAGAAATACTGTCCCTTCCCTCAACAGCTACTGTACTACTAACAGCTCTGAAGTGTGGATGGGTGTAACTGTGAGCATGAAACAGAGCATTGCTTAAAGGACCATACCGCTGTTTTCTGCATGTTTTAGCCCATTTACTACAATTCACATATACTTTACATTACTACCAACAGTTTTCCAAAGCAGAAACCATACTTTTTTAGATGTTTTAATGTGTTTTTCCTTCCTTCCAGGCAGCCATTCATTTCCATTCGCTTCAGTACAGAACGAAAATCAACTTGCAGAGATGTGAAACTTGCCTGAGATAGGTAATCCATCACACTGAGCATCCTGCCCGGGTTTATTTTTGTCAAATTTGCTTTTTTGTTGTGTGGTAATTTATTTTAATGCCAGCATTGATTTCTGGTGCGTTCACATGCTGGTGGGAAGCTCTGACATCCGGGACTTCACAGTCAGCTGCTAAGCAGCATTGCATTCACACGCAATTTGGCCGGAAAGTCAAACCAACAAGAGAAACAATAAACAAACGTTGGCATCGTGAAAAGGATGATGTGGATTTGGCTTCTTCTTCTTCTCTTTAAAGTTATGATAGTCTGGCTAACTACCAAGTAATTTGAATGTACGACAGAATGACCGACTCCGCCAGAAAATAGTCCCTGATGGAAAAAGTGTTTTACGAACTAAATTCAAACGGCCATGACTTCTAAACCCGTGCACGAATGTTAGCTGGAGCAGCAGAGAATTTTAAGGTGGGATTATCACCTGAACGTAAAAAAAAATCTAAAACGTATATGGTCTGCTTTGGAAAATGGTTGGTAGTAATGTAAAGTATGCCTGCACTGCAGTCAATGGGCTAAAACACACAAAAACACTGGTGTGGTCCTCTAAGCAGGGCAGTTACATTTCCCTAGATAAAGGAGGTTAAGAGAAGATTCCTTCAGTCCTCTCTCCCCTCACTCACCCATAACATTTCCCTGTAAACCCTGCGCCGGGCGAGCTACAGGTGCTGTCCTGTCACTTCCAATTAGACGCCGGCCATCCAGCCGTGGAGCTCTGCTAAACAAGTGTCAGGACATCATTAGCAACGGGTCAAACTGCATTATGCTCAGACGGCCCTATCGTTATGGCCAAACAGCCCGGCGCGTCTACGGCGCACAGGAAATGGGTGTCAGCGGAAAGCAAACTAGACTTCACTCAAACATGCATAGCTTCGCCGCTCAGAGAAAGGCAAGCTTTATTTTCTCCTCAAACAACAGTTTGAACGTCCGGCTTCACAATGAGCCGAAGACGAAGAGCATGTGAGGAGCAAACATGGTGTTTGACAGAAGTGAAGGACGTGTTTGAAGTCCTGCCAGGCCTTGAAGACACGAGGAGTGCTCCGCTGGCCGGTTTGCTTCTGAGTCTCCAAATGTTTACAGGTAAACCTGCTTACTGACGCCGGTTTACCGAAAACCAGAAAAGCCCGTTAGTCGAGCGGAGAGGATAAGGGAGGATGTACATATGCTGCGTAAGATAATTACTGCATGGCTGTCAGAGCCGGCTACCGGCAAACAACATGGAGAATGAGCCGCAAACTGGCTTTGTGTACATTGTCTTTTACACTGTTTTCAATGCAGCCAGATCTGAAGCCACTGAATCTTATAGCAACACGTTTCTTTTAAATGTTTCAGTGGTTTCCAAACTCCTTCATGTGTCTTCGTTTGAAACAAAGACATATGTCATTAACAACTTAAGAACATTAATTAGTATTATATAAAAAACAGACATATTCCCGGATACACAGACTGACTTGTGTTTGTTTTTTCACTTCTTTTTCAGTAACAAAATCATGACTGTTCTGTGCTTGAACAACAGCTGCTAGATAGTCAGATATCTTGTCTTCAGAGGGAGATTGGCTGAGGCGGATGGATACACGAGTCAAATCCAAATGTAGGAATTACAAGCTCCATATCAGGCAAGCTGCTGTGTTTTCAACAACCGAGTGTTATTTCAGACCGTAACAGATTATTGTTTTCGCACTCTGTTGCTCGTTCATCTGGGGAAGCTTTCAATTTGCCTACAAATCACGCAACTCTCATCTGAACTGTCATCCCATTGACTTTACACTGACTTTTGTTTAATAAGAGATAGTTACATCAGATCCCGTGTGTTGGAACATGACATACACTCATAATGACATGCAATAATCTCAAAGCAGCTATCAATTACAAAATTCATTAGCAACCATCCCTCGGTGTTAAGCGATCCGGTGTTTTGCCTTGAGGCGCTTTCCATTAACCTTCAGCTCTTTTTGAAACACACCCATTAATGATAAAATTCCCTCAATGCAACTACCAATAACAAAATCTATTAGTGCCCAATCCCGTATATTTCTTCAGGCACGCCCCAAGCTAAACGGTTTTCGGAGCCACCGTTCCCCATCACAGTAGTAAACATTTGAAACAGCATGACCCGTTAACCCAAAAGCCTGCAAGCTGCGGTAGGCCAATAAAACTCTCTGTATTCAATCTGCCGCCTGCCACTGTACAGCTGCAGTCCGATGAAACCTTGCAGCCTTAAAAAAGCAAAAAATCACGTTTTCAAGATTGCGGACAAACAGCCTTATTCCTTATTTTCAGACTGATGACCATGCATTTTTTGAAAGTTCGTCAAGGGAATGAACTTGAAATTGAGTTGAATGAAACTCGCTCCGCCTACAAAGGACCATGTAAACATTACATTCAAGGAAAAACGGAGTTAAGAAGAAGGAGTTGCGAGCTGTGGCAGAGACAGCGGCAGATTAGCGCTGTCCTTGGTGAAGCTGCCTGGGAGAACTGGAGCAGAGCGGAGCGGGAAGCAGCGGGATGTTTTGAAATGGATTAATGCTCCCACCGTCTGAGGTTAACAGCCTGTCGCTGGGCTTCCTTATCAGATGGCCAAGATCAATGGCACAAACACATCCGCTCCCCGAACAATCTCCCACAGTATTGCTGGACACCGCACAGAGAATGAAATAAAATCATTATCCAGCGGCTCCCAGAGCCATTTCATACTCACTCTTCGTCTGAACCTCACATAGCATGAGGAGCAAACCTGTATTGACCTGTTTAAGAAGACTGATATTCTTGTTGCTGGAAGACAACTGCAAACTTGAAAACATGATGACACTTATGACACTGGAATAAAACAGAACCGTCTTTCAAAGATACAACTGGGAATGAATTTGATGATCAAAAGTTTTGGTGCGCTGACACAGTATGTTCTAGATGTGAATGTTTGGTGGCAACGCATGTATTACTTTTCCTAGTAACGAGTAGTGTAAAAAATTAATTATTTCAATTTCAATACTAATATCAGTTACCAGTCAAAAAACACAAGTTATTACTTTTTGTCAGTCCCTGCAAATATCAGACTGATGTTGAATTGTCCAAAAACGATATCCAACCACCATCCTGATTTGATTTCTTCATAACTAGTCATCATCCTCAACACTGAGAGAACCTAAATGCAAAATGACAAAATATAATTTCTCCAGGTGGAAATATTACCACTGCTTTGATTTTATCAAGCAACTGATGACAACATCATCCTCGCTGTCAACTGAAAATTTTGAGCACATACAATAAAATGTTTTCATTACAAATAACATGACATCAGATCTCCTGAAGCACCTGCTGAAACCGCATCGCAGCACCAAACTCAAGCAAAATAAAGCAAATTTGGACCTAGAAGGACAAGCAGAAAGCAGCCAACAACAGTTACACGCTACAGAGAGAAAAGTAGTAGAGCGTGCAAATGTGCTGCAGTATTCGGTTACTCTGATCATTCACACAGAAGCACATGGGGAGCGAATTGAGTTATCCCAAATTTTGAAGTCAAAAAAGAAGCAATTACCTGTTTAGAGAGTGTAACAGAGAAGCTGCAGCAGAGGGAGTCGTGTTGCTCTAGCTGCTGCACACACACTCCATACAGCTCTGATTATACTCATTTCATTGGCTATTACCGACACATTATGTGCAAGTAATATTGTTAATAATGCATCCAGTGTAAATGTTCATAATCTGGGCAACAGGTTATATAACATTTAACTAGTTAGTTACCATAAAACTGAAAATACTAGACGTATACTGTGCTTGGCTGTTATATGGGTGGATATCAATTTATTTTATATCAACCAAATCACCAGAAAAAGTCGTTTTGAAATTAAACTCTTCTTTGGATTTACATGCAGGCTATATGCTAATACAAAGAAGTATGGGAAAATAAGTAGGGAAACGAGGTGCAGCTCTCACAGAGCAAATAAGCTAATTAATATTACTCATTTTGAAATGAGTAATGGATTATGAGCCCGACACTGAGTCAAGTACAGTCTACCCCAAGTACAGTCTACAGTACCCACCACCAACCACACACACACACACACACACACACACACACAGTCTTATTTAAGTCACTTTTGGGGTATTTACATGGACTTACATTCATTTCCTGGAGACTTACCCTAACCATAACCATAACCACTACTTCCCTAACCCTTACCCTTACCCTAACCTTAACCTAACCCTTACCCTAACCTTAACCTAACCCTAACCTTAACCACTGACCCAAAAATAAGCTTTTTACCAATTTGGGACACGGCTTTTGTCCCCAATTGCACAAGCCATCCCCAATCAACTGGTCTTAAGTCTGGTGTGTGTCCCTGAAAGTCATACCACACACACACACACACACACACACACACACACACACACTCAGTTACTAAGTGTTATAGTTGCTGAAAAGTGCATTTAATCTCTGAAAGACCTCTTGTGGAGTCTAACTGCAGTGTGTGTATTGCGCTCCCTCTCTGCTCTACCTCCAGTGAAGAGAGTGACTGTCCTTCATTATCTGTCTGTTTGTTGCTCATGTTCGTTGTATACAGCTGACTGCTGACTAACACCACTTATCTTCCTGGTATACTGGACTGCTGCTCTAATTTCTGTTGATCCTGACTTCACATGCATCCAAAAATACACACAAGGCAGAAGCTGGGAGCACTTCGCACCACAGTCTGGTGGAACAGTGACATGTACGACCTGATCAGCATTAAAGGACCCAAGTCTTTCTGAGTAAATGAAACTGTTTTCCTAACCCTTAATGCTGCAAATACATCAAACTTTAGTACGTCGTCAATGTCAACACCGAGATATTTATAGGCGGACACACTCTCAATGACAGAGTCTTTCACAGAGTTTGGAGAGCTGGTATCGTCTCAGTTAGAAAACTATGATCATGCCCTTTGTTTTCTTGACATTAATCTGGAGGTAATTGTGTTCACACCAGTTGGTGAGGGGCTCAGTCTCTCTTGGGAAATCAAACAGGGACGTTCCGACTCCGCTCAAGCAAACCAGAGACTGCTGTGTCATTGTAGAGTGACTAGATGGAAATGAACTTTTGAGAACCTTGGTAACAAATCATAACTCAAAAAATAGGCCTGTTTTCACTCCAGTCTGTACAAACATAACAAATGTTTTACATTTCCAAACAAACTTTTTACAGTCTCAAAATATATGTAAAACGCATATTTTCCACATATTGTAGCCTACTGTCAGTAAAGCTCAGTCAGTAATATCAGAGTTAAAGAAATGACATCATCCCAATAAATATCAATGTAAACAAAGCCAGTATTTGGGTGACAAGAGGGGAAGCCTTACTATGTTACATGATCGCTTTACACCAGTGGTTCTCAACGTGGGGTCCGGGGACCACCAGGGGTCCTTGAGGGGGTTCCAGGGGGTCCCCAGCAAATTGATGAATGCTTAAACCGCACCATTATTGAATTTACAAGAAGTTAACACAATTAGAGAATGTAGAAAAAAGACTATTTTGATCATAGTTTCACTGTTATCTCTCTAATACAGATAGTCATGGGATTCTGAACCAAATCGTATCTAACAATAAATGTATACTCAGATTTGGGTCCAAGGGACAAAATCTCATGGATGGACGTAAACATGGGCTTTCAACTCCAACGAGCCAGGTTTGATTCCCAACGCATACCGAGAAGATTTCTACTGTGAGTGAAATTTGAATTTGTAGCTTAAGTTTTTCTCATTTAACCATGATCAAAGCAAACCTTAACCAGAGATTCAGAGTTTATGCTCAAATTCACGAAACACTGTGGTGGAGCGACCGTTCTGTAACCAAAAAGTCACAGGTTCCCTCCCACTGTGTCCGTCAACTGTCCCGTCGATGCTGCGTTCACTTCGTATCGCAAGCAGTGGAAGAACAGGACAAGATCTCATTTCTTTTTAGATTATTTGTTGGGCCATTTTCGCCTTTATCCAACAGTTGAAAGTAGAGACAGACAGGAAAGATTGGGAGAGAGAGGGGGATGACAAACAACAAAAGTCCTGGGTCCTTGGATTCAAACCCAGGAGGTTGCATTTGTACGCACCTTAAACCACTGAGACGCCCCCAAGATCTCATTTCTACAACTTGGAAACATTCATGTTTTTAACTCACTTTTTGTCAGTTGGTCAGTTGTTGTTGTTAACAAGTTTCATCCATTAAAGCACTGCAACAGATGTTGCTCACTGTTGACTGTGTCATTTTGATTTTTATCACCATGGACTGCAGACATTGGTGGATTCACTGCCATATTTTCCACCTGTATTTGAGATATTGAAGCCCACAAAAATAAAATCCCACATGTCCAACTTGTGATCACCACTAAAAGACGTGAACGTTTTTTCCCAATCAACAACTTGTATTTACGATAAATCCGATATGACGTGAACGTGATATGAGCCCCTACATACTCACTCACTCTCATTCTAGATAACAGCATCAGCTAAAATGTAGGATGGATGTCTGGAATGAGCGTTTACATTTTAAGAAAGTCTGTGTGTGTGTGTGTGTGTGTGTGTGATTCACATTGCACACACCTTGTCCAGCCAGCATCAGGACAACTTAGTTACTGAAGGAAGAAGTCCGGCTAAAAAGAAAAGGTCACCTGGGAGTATTCAGCAGTGGGATGCCTTAAAGGTTACCTCCATTGTGCTCCATCAAATATTAATGACATCAAACCCGCTGACAGGCCCCCCAGCAGACAAACAAGTCCATTTAGCAAAGGAGGCGTCTTAAGAAGCCATAAGGACAGTGATGCAACACTTTGTTGTCGTTCCACTTCAGCCTGATCCTTCCTTTCAGGCTCTGGCTCTGTGCAGCTCTTCCTGTAGCACTGCAGCAAAGCTTAATCCATCATGTAGCGTTGTGAGGCGGCGTGAGGTTGAGGTGTGTTCAGAGCCGGCAGTCCTGGCTTTTTTCAAAAGGTCACAGGCAGGTGGACTGTGACTTCTTGCCCTTATATTTCCAGCGCTTGCTATTAACTTATCGATCCAGTTGCGTCATCAAGGGAAGCATAAAGGTTACAGCCAAGCGCACGATCTCTGCACCTCTGCCTTATTAACCATGCAGCTTGGATGGAGATATTATGCCTAGGCTTTCCAAGGAGCCAAAACTAATATTTCACTGGGAAAAAATGTCCGTAAACAAGCCTCACAGTATCCTTTCTATAATGGAATACTGGCAGAATTCCTAAAAGAAATAATCTGAAAGGTGCAACTGTTTCTCAGATTCATTCCAAAAATGGATATGTTCCCTCTGAGAGGGCAAGAATGCTAAACATCGCAATAAAAGATCAAAATGGGGATCGGTCTTTTTGTTGGCAAGTCACAAAACACGGCACCGCTGCTTACCACTTTCTGACTTACTGCAACCTGAGAGGAAGACTTTGCTCTGTGAAATACCGCAATGGAGAAATGTGGTGAGGCTGTTACAGGTGTTGGCCAGATGTTCATGGAGAGAGCTGTGTGTAATGCTGTTGTCTATTTGTCATTGATGCCCATGTATTTTGGCAATTCTATAATGTGTTTTTATCAGGTTTCAAGGGCCCAAAGCTCACAAAAATCAGCCAAGACATACATTGAAAGTGTAAATCAGAAGTAAAATGTAATGTTTTTTAAATTAATACTGCATTTACTTGCTTCGTTTTGATGGTGATTGATTGATTGATTTGATTGTTGTTGTGTTAGGTTGGAGTAGTAGTAGTAGTAGTAGTAGTAGTAGTAGCAGTAGTAGTAATAGTAGTAGTAGTAGTAGTAGTAGTAGTAGTAGTACATGGTAAAAGCCACCAAAATTGCAGTTATGTGTTTTTTTCCAGGACAGCAGCAACCCTAACCTTAACCTTACCCCTATGCTCAATATAGAACTCTTGAATAAAACTTACTTTTTCACACAAAATAACAATTCTTTCAAGATCAAGCCAATGACAAACTCCTCACACTTCAGCTTGTTTCTACCCATACAGCAGGCTTTATGTATTCCAACCTATTTTGCATCGTTTTACAGCAAGGTGTCACAGCTGGGATGATTTCCATACAATATCCTGTAGTTCCCTCGCCTTAAGTGTGGATGACACCACAAATCTGTTATTCAGACTGGAATGCAAATCAGGAAAACCTCAATCTGTTGCCTGTGGCTCTTTAAATAGAGCAGTTTTTTTTTTTCTGCACTCTCAGCCAATGCTTAAATTTGGAGCTGAGCTGTTGTGTATTGTGTTTGGTTGTTGAATTTATGCAACAGCTTAATATTGTACAGGTTATGGCGCTATTGCACTGGTACACAGCCTTTTCTTATTTGAAGGTGGGTGTAAGCACAGACCAAAACATTTTGAATAACAAACTGTGAACGCTAAGATCCTCTGCCGAAATGTACCGGGGCTTCTTTCTCACAGCAAACATGCGCATATACGCAACGTGGGGGAATTTCACCTCTCCCTCGGCTTAAGGCTAGAAGAATAGAAAACGTGAAGAGGTTTGTTTTTGGTTTTTTTGGAGTCAGCACAACACTGTGGCTTTGAAAAAAAAACAAAAAAACCCTCCTCCTCCTCTGCCTTGTGCTCTTTTGACCGAGTCGGTAGGTCAGGAAAAGTTGCATTTTTCCTGCGACAAAACTACCATACATCCCCAAGGTTAACTAAAACTCGGCGCCGGATGATGGGAATGTGAAATGACTGGATTCCCCGCTCGCCGCTCTTACACCCGCAACACCTCCAGCGCAGCGCGGTGAACCCGGCACCCCCCCTCCGGTCCTGCCAGGATGCCCCCATCTTCCCTCGGCTTTGATCCGGCGCTTAATAATAGATTGCGGTCAGCTAGTTACTCCTTCCTCCTCGCTTTAGGGGGCCTCCGAGGCCCAGTTACAAGGCTACTGTACCGCACCTATCTTTACACGGTGCAGGGGGAAAAACGCTTCTTCCCTGCCCACGGCTCCTCGCTTTGCTTTCCTGTTTGTAATAGTTCAGCGCTGCGGCTCGGCAAGGCGAGTCGGAGGTTCACGCAGTCGCACCGGGGAAAAAAAAAAAAAATCTGCGGTTCATTTCCATGTGAGGAAAATGAAGCGAGAAAAATAACCACAAGGAATTGCTTTATGTAATTTTTTTTTATTTTTTTATGTCTGAGTCTGCATCCTCGTTTCTGATTTCATGAGGCTGTAAACAGTATGCACATATTTCTGGCGAGGTGAGTGGGTGTGTGTGTGTGTGGCGGAGTGGAGAGAGGTGTGTGTGTGTGTGTGTGTGTGTGTGTGTGTGTGTGTGTGTGTGTGGGAGGGGGGGGGGGATTCTGTAATAGCGCCACAATATTAGAATGTGAATAATGCATATAATCCACCTATTCAGCACGAAATAAGACCGGGCCGTGAAAACCCCCCCTCCCACAAACTGAAATCGATGATAAGCATCAGAATTGCAGAGCATATTCCGCCGCAGCAGAGCGATGGCGGTCTGAGTGGTCTGTGAGTAGATACATGAAGCTGTTTGGCTGCGTTCAAACATGCAGAGAATGACTTACACCGTGCATCCTAAGAACAGCATGGGAAGAGCGGCCTGGTCTCCTGCAATTTCAGGAAATGAGCACGATGTCTTAAAATGCAAATACATGCTCCGTGCACGAGAAGGGAGAGAAATACTTTTCCCCCACCAGGAAAGGATTATGTGAAGGAGACACAACTAGAGACAGAAGTAGTTTGACATTGAAGTAGCGCAGTGGAAAGAAAGGGTGTGGAGGTGTGGAGGCGGATGGGCGGAGACATTTAGCTTCAACTCCAACAACCGGGGTTCAATTCCCCACTTATAACAAGTAAGAAAAACGGAGAGTGCTACAAAAATGGTGCAAAGTGTCAAAAAAAAACTTCAAAAGAAGATACTCTTTGGTTTGGAGTGTGTAACTGAAACAAAAGTCCAAGGCACTCTTCTCTGAAAAACTTTAAAAAGCCTTTATTTTATGGGCTCATCTAAGGACATTTAAAAACACTTACAACACTCCAGTGCGTTTTGGTATTGGCCTTCATCAGGGAGCAATTCATGTTCATGACAACAAGTTTACTACTAAGTGAAGTTTTAATTTTAGTGAAAGCTTTTCTTATTTAGCCAAGACCAAAACCTTAACCAAGTTGTTGTACCTAAACTTAAAGCTCCATGTGATAACTGGGCATCAGCGGCTCCTCTGGTGAGAATTTGCAGCTGTTTTACTGCCGTCGCACTTTTAATGACGTCAGAAAACAAACCAGCGTGTGTTTATTGATCACATAAACACTCCTGACACTGAAAAGCTGCTTGGGATAAAACTATTTGTCCACAGAAACGCTCACAATACTGTAAGATGCTTGGGATAAAACGCTGTGTCTTCCGTTGTAGAATACTACTCACAAAAGCTAACAGGCTAATATATAGCTAAGATGCTAACGCGGCCGCGGTAGTTAGTATTAGCGTCTACTAACATCATACCCAGATGTTACGTAAGCGGTCTCGGCTGTTGGCTGTTCCAGAGTCTCTCATGGTTCGTTGATGGGTTTCGTTGGAGCTTGGAAAGGCAAACTCCAACACAAATAGTAATTAAAAGTGAATGTTTTACCACAAAAAAAGAAGTCATCACATACAGCTTTAAACTTTAGCTAACCTTTTAATGTGAAAATGGCGTGTCCAACTTGTGCTATTGTCACATAATGCTTCTTCACATAATTTGCATCCACATGATAATCTGCGTTTCAGAGTTTGTGGTCATTTCATGAAATTTTGAGCCTGTGTTGGGAACATAGACTATAAAAAAAAAGATGGACGTAGTGAGTGTGACATCACCCATAGGCTTCTGAAGGGCCGTTTTGAAGCCAAAAGATTGGGTTTACGATCGCCGCCATGTTGACATGTTTTGGAGCCAGAGCCAGAGGGTCGTCCGCAGAGCCGCAGCGCCGCCTGCTATTGGCTCGGTCTGTTCACCTGTGGTTTTGGCCGCTTGGTTGGGAAGAGGGATGCACGAACAGCAGAGAACTTGGAGAGTGTGTTGACCTATACAGCACATGAACCGCTGCAACACAACAGATTAACTGGAACGGGATATTTGTCTGCCGACACTCAGGCATCGTCCAGCAATGTCTGGAAAGACTGTTGAAGAAATAAATCCCAATGAAAGGAGGGGGGGGGGGGGGGGGTAAACAGACAGGGAGAGAGACAAGAGAGAGACAGAGACAGACTGTATGCATATTTGTGTGTGTGTGTGTGTGTATATATGGGTTTTTATGGTTGTTAATTTAGCCCACACTGGATATCAATTTGTGAGTGTGTCTGGAAGAAGCCTGGGAGAAGACCATTGATGTATTGATGTATGAGTTAAGCTGAAATTGCACCATGGGAAAACGCGAGCCATGTCCTGTTTACACGGGAATCAATAGCGTTACAAGTCTAAATAGTGAGAAATGTCCACCAGGTCACAGCGGGAAGAGAGGATCATGGATGTGAATGGTTAAAGGAGGAGAGAGAATAGGAGGAGGATATATATGTATAGGTATATAGATATAGATAGGTATAGAGAGAGAACATTGTGCTCTTTGCAGCCTAAATGCTTTGCGATGTGATTTAAGATAACTTTGAACACATAAAACAACACAGCGCCTGGTGAGCTGGATGACAGAGCGAGGCGGGGGGAGAGGAAAAGAAATGCAATAGATATGGGTTTGTGAGAAAGCTTTATGCGAATAAAAGCCATCAACTTTTTATCACTAAATTTCAGAGGCGACATCGACTTCTCTAATTAAGCGCCAAAAACATCAACAAGAACCTCTGCAGGTCTTAGAAAATGGTACAATAACTCTGGGTAACGATGGCTTTCAGTGCGCTGTCATCCAGGGAGAAAACAGAATTACAAGCCCTTCTTTTTCTCACTTTTATTTATTCAAGGAAGGGTTTGCTGAGCACACATGCTCTTTTTCATCCCTGTTTCACATTCATGCAGTTACACACACATTCACACATGGGAGCTGCCCTATGCAACCACAGTTTTCTACTCTTGGTCAATGAGCGGCTTAATTGGAGCAATTGGGAGTGAAGTGCCTTGCTTAAGGGCAGCGCCGCGGTAGCTGCTGTTACTCATTCACAGTTCAGGGATTTGAACTGGTGAACTTCCAGTTGCAAGCCCACTCTGCCCACCACTACACTACTGCTGCTACGTCTTTGAAAGTGAAGGTCAAGCAGACTGTGTCAAGTAATCACGCTATTATAGTTTTAAAGCTGCACTAGGCAAGGTTTTTATGTAAAAATACACTCGTCTTATCAGCCTAAATCACAAAGTGAGGCTGCAACACAGAAGAGCGTCCCGTCCACTAATTGAGACACCAGAGATTCGCCCTGTTTACCCAAATTGTGGGTAAGGTCACTGTCCAAACAGCAGTGAGCAGAACTCTGTCTGGACTCTCTTGTCTCTTTGGTATCTTTTGGTATAAAGCATCACAGACCGGCTGGTTGGTAAACATGAGCGAGCTGTGAGCAGTTTACTGACCTCACTGCACAGGATTTCTGAGTATTGAAATTAAAACAGTTTCCAAACAGTTACCTCTTACTACCGTTTGGAGCTACCAACATGCAAAGTTACCTTGTGCAGATTTAATGAGATAATGCCATTCTAATATAATAGTACTGATGTAATGTATTGCACCATGTTACATTTCCATTTACACTTGTAGCCATCAAAAAACTCCCATCCTGCATCTATCCTCCTCTTGCACTGCAGCAGCCACTGCTGCCTAATGCCTCTAAAATGCTGTAGATGGAACTGAACAGGCATATTGAAACACTCAACTCCAGTTTTTCAAACTGCTAGGCTACTTGTCAGACCAGTCATTGCACCTCCTGGTGGCTGAAGAGGTAAGAGATGCAGCAACAGTGCAGCAGGCATGCAGCAAAACTGTGAGGCTTGGCGACAACATCTGCAGCTCAGCTATCCGAGAGAGCAAAATGTTAAGGAAATTGGCAAGACTGGGAAGTTGGCTCGGCTCACGGGTTTTCACTCGTCAGCTCTTCTGTTTTCTGTTTAGAGGGTGACAGCGTGGCCTTGTGGTTAGAGAGACCACTCCGTAAACGAAAGGTCACAGGTTCAATCGCTGCGAAAGCCAGCGTGTCCATTAACAGCAGTGTGTCCTGCTGAAGTGTTCTTGAGCAAGACTGATCCCTTACCTGTGGTGGGAAATGTACTCAAATCCTTTACTTAAGTAAAAGTAGCAATACCATAATGGAGAAATACTCCCATTAAAAGTCCTGCATTCAAAAAGTAAACATATAGAAGTATTAGCAGTAAAATGTAAGTATCAAAAGTAGTACTCATTCTGAAGAACGGTCCCTTTTAGAGAGTTAAATTATTGATGCATTAACCTGTAAGAAGTATTTTAATGCTGTAGGTCTAACTGCTCCATATACTGTTGGGGAGTTTCAACTCTAACAATGCAACATATTTTTTAAGTTAGTTAAGTTAGTTTAAGTTTATCGTATGTTTTGCATGTAAAACCGTATTCTGCAAAGTAACTAGTAACTCCAGCCGTCAGATAAATGTAGTGGAGGAAAAAGTACAAGATTTCCCTCTGAAATGTAGTGAAGGAAAAGTAGAAAGTCTCACAAAATGGAATTACTCGAGCAAAGTGCCAGTATCTCAAAATTGCCCACCATTGCTTGTGTGCTCCTTGTTGAACTGATTGGCTGGAGCGACTGACAAAGTACCGCCTCAGAATATTTATTAATATTACATCCCCCCCTGGCTAATACCACTGTTCCAAATTTGTGCGATTCTGATCCGTATATCAGCTTGGATTAGCGCTCTCCATCGCTTGTGTGTTTTCGAAAGAACAAATTGGGACGGTACCATAGCATCAATTAGTCATGTAAATGTCATCGTTATTTAGACTGGGTTTTGATACCTCTATTCTGAGCGGTGGGGTTTAAATGAAAGCTTAAAATGAAATGAGGGGAATGGGAAATCTCTTCTGATGATATCCACACAGCTGCGGATGAAATATTAAACAGAGACCTCCAGGGCACGACGGCTATCTGATTTGCAATAAAAACCACTTGAACAATTTGAAACAGCATTAATTGGGATACGAGTAAGACAGAGAGCCATGACAGGAGGGGAAGCACGCCGAGTAAATTAAGAGCAGAAGAGCGATAACGCGCTCACGGATTAGTTCGCATTCTATTTTCTTTATCACCTCCTGATTTTATCTTAAACGACGAAGCGCCGTATCTCTCCTCCCGCTCCATACGTCTCGCCATCTGTTGTTTTTTTTTTTCCTGACTCTGAATTCTTCTCTCATGTTGCACCTCGCTCTTGTCGCGGCCAAGATTGTGTAACTGTACCTCAATCTCAACAGAGATGAAAAAAATGAAATGAACAAAGGGCCTTTTTTTTTTCTACACAGATACAGTTTGTCCCCGCTCAGAATGGAATGAGTCTATCTGCGGCTCTCACAGAAAAAAAACGTAATCACACTTCACACAAAAAAGTGGTCCACCTTGGCTCCGGGTGACGCCGAAGTCAGGGTGAAGGGAGATAGACGGAGCCCCGGAGCTCCCAGAAGTCTCAGCGCCGTCTGTGCATGGCATCAACAAAGTACTTTTCTCAGCGCTTCCTCTCAGGCGTTTGATATGCTTTAATAAATGTTAATAGAATACAGAGCGCTCGGGGTGGAGTTTAGGAATTACAAATTGCTGAGCTCATTCGTTGGGGTCCTCAAGGGACTTCTTGGACTCCAACACCTTGACACATTCCCCCGGGGGCCGAAACAGGAAGGAAGGAGAATCGTGCAATAATGTAAATTGACTGGAAGGAGAAGCTGCCAAGCGAACACGCAGATGGTTGTGTCAAGCTGGCAACCGATGGTAGGGGGGGGGTAGGGTGGCACGTGGCTGTCTTTGGCACGCCGCGAGCATCTGGCGCGGGTGGCACAGAAAAACACGCGTCCCCCCCCCCCCCCGTCACCGCTGCCACCCTCGCTGCAGACGACAACGCCACCTCCTCCCCTCCATATTCGGTTTATCTCGCCACCCAGCATCCGGGAAGACAATGGGGTTGTGGAAATCCAGCCCGTGTGTCCCCCTCGCTGCGGGGGCCTCGGCTGCCGCTGTGAATGAGCAGGGGCTCAAGCTTTGCGGTAATCCCGTTCGGCGGCCGGCGGCGGTTCGCGGGGCCGGGTGGTCACAGGGAGGGAGAGCGAGAGAGGAGAGCCGTAGCTGCAGTAAATGAGAGGTTTTCTTGACGCGGCGGACACCCGGGTCCTGCAGCGCAGCTCTCTCCTGAATGAACTGGAGGAGTTGCGTGCAATCGGCTCTCCAGCGGAGGCCTTCAGACTGCAAACCCACGCAGGCTTTGTGGATCGTCTTGAGCTCGGAGGCCTCCCAGGGAGTAATGAGTGTAATTACATACATGGATTCCTGTTTTCAATTGCAGACCTTGAGAAGACGGCTGTCCCCTCGTAAGTGTCCAGTATCAAAGAAAACAAAGGCAGAAAGCAAATTAACACAAGGTCTCTACAAGCTCTGATCTCCAAATTTTGGGTCTTTGCAATGGATCTGCAAGAGTACTGACAACAAGGCCGACAACTGACTGATCCACATGGGAATGAGGAAGATGGATAGATAGATAGATAGATAGATAGATAGATAGATAGATAGATAGACAGATAGAGGTCTATTCTACCACAATAGTATAACTCACAGCTATGAACAGAAGACATGGAAAAGCAACGAGTGGGAAGCATGAGTCATACCGACTCACCGACACACACACACACACACACACACACACACACACACAGCGCTGCTCGGCGCTCTTGTCCTCCCATGTGTCTGTGGTATTCTTTTCCCATTGCAACAAAACTCATTACTACCCAGGCTGACTGCAAGGCAATGTGTACCGACCCAAAATGTTTCCTACCTACAATTACCAAACGTAGCGTGTTATTAAACAAATCTCACCTTTCACTGTGTGCTTTAGTCAAAATGAAGTGGCTCAGTTTGCATGTTTGCACCTACGAAATGTAGCGTTTGTTATTGCATGCTATGTTACCTGCATGTGTTCAAATATATTACAAAATTAAATTTAAACATTCAATTTTTGACATATGTGCCTATTAATAATCATTAGAAATCCTTCTCTAACTCATCTGCTTCTCTTTATCTTCATCTGCTTTGTGATTGGTATAGACTTAATAAGGGAAATCAATAAGGGATAATGGCTTTAACCTGGATTCACCTCATCAGTGTGCTTCATGAAAAGAGTAAGTGCCTCTAATATTTTGTACATCCAGGGTATTTATCATTATGTTCACTAATAGCAGTAAAAAATATAGTATTAATAAATGTATGCGGCAGTAAAACATATTTATAGCGGTGCCTTGGCAAGGGAAAATAAAATAAAACTCCTTAAGGCCAAACAGAAATACTATTGAAGGTTTTAAGGCTAGAGCTTCCACACAGACGAGCGTGTTGGCACTGTGGCGGGCGTCTCATTAACCAGTTTTAGATATGAGACCAACAATCTGGTATCCATTTACCCCCCTATGTGGAGATTCCTGCTAAGACCCAATCACTTGGCACAGACCGGCCCTTCCAGCATCCAAAGCAGCCACGCACAGACACATGTTCAGCAAAACACCGGCCAAACACACAACAGCGCCGATCTACTCTGACACGCAAACAGATCCACATGTTACACAGGCAAAACATCCCGGCTGGATTAGTTTTCTAGTCAACAGTCTAGCGCATATGGCTGTTACAACTGTACCACGTTCAAGTTTGATGAGTTGTACTACAAATATCCATTTGAAAAAGAAAGAAAAATCATTATTTGAACTCACAGGTGTGACCGAGTCAACTTTGCTCGAGTCCCAAGTCAGTCTCAAGTCAAGTCTCAAGTCTAAATGTAGATTACCAAGTCAAGTCAGAACAAATCAAGAGTCCAGTATCAATTTAAAATCTTAAAGAAAACTAAATATCTAGGACTTTTCAATGCAATATGGTTTTAATAGGATAAAAACGTGGTAAGAGCATCATGAGTTTGATTTCTATAATCATTTTCAACTTCAATAAATTCAATCATTCCATACAAATTCAGAAAACAGAATTTAAATTCAGTCGTCCGCTGGAACAAATCTCATCACTTTCAATCTAAGTCATTTACACAAACACAAGATCTCAAGTCAAGACTTTAGAAACCTTTTCAAGTCATCAAAGTACAAGTCAGAGTCAAGTCCCAAGTCACCAGAACCCAAGTCAAGTCAAGTCTCAAGTCTTCTCTTCAGGCATCAAGTCAAGTCTCAAGCGATTAAAATTGGGACTCAAATTTAGTCTATCAAGTCCAAGTCATGTGACTCGAGTCCCCAACTCTGCTTGAACTTCATCACTCAATTAACGTAAAAATGTTATAATTTTGTCAGTCAAGGACTTACGTTACCAACTTTTCTTTAAAAGCGAACATGACATGTTTTAACTTTGAGCTCAATGAATTTGTAGGACTACATTTTACGTTTTTCAGATTTCAAAATAAACTTTTACCCGAAGGTTTATACCATAAAACCATGAGACACACAGACTGAACACAGAACTACAGAGCCACAGCTTTTCTGCAAAACCACCTGAGCTGCGAACAATCAGACAACCAAACAGAATCAAACTTGTAAGGAAATAAAATCAGAACAACTTTTATCGCACTATACACAGAAGAATTATATACCATAAATGTACATGAATTTGTCTTGGTGACGTTGGTGCAGATACATATTGAGAGTTTTGCAGTGTGGTTTTCCTGTTCTTCTGTCATCATTCTTTTTTTCTCCATAAAATGAATGTTCCACGTTTAACTGCCTTGTCCTAAAAACATCAAACTTCCCAAATTAGAGTCAGACTCACTTTAATCGCCAAGCACAATAAATATACAGGACTTTGTCTGGGTGACATTGCTGCAGAGACCCGTCGCCAGCTGACAGCTTCCAGTAGATACTGATACATGCTGGCACACGTGATAAAAGAACTCCAGGACCTCACATTCAGTGGAAAGGGACAGCGAGAGTCAAGTTCAAACTTTTTGTATCATCTGCTCTCCAGAAGCGTCTGCTGGGAGACGAGAGGATTATGGATCCGGGCCCATCCGACGCCGCCGGGCTCTCTGCAGGGAGGAGGGGCCTTGCAGAGGGAACAGGACTTCTCCAAGAGCTCAGAGATCGACGTAATGCAGCGGCTCATCCAGCAGAGGGGGGTCTAATTAACTCATCACACCCAGGAGCGCTGCTGGGCTCTCAGCCTGCCAGATGACCGCAAGATGCTTTCACACTGTTCAGTCTGTGATGTTCGGTGCTTTCCAGAGGTTATTTTGTGATGGAAGTGCTATAATTTACCTTTTCTGGTGTACCCACTTTCCCTCAACCCGCCCCGTCCGCTTCTACTTCGAGAAGTGATTTTCTACGTTTCTCAGAATGCCTTTCGTCAACCCCCAGAGAACGTGCCTGGACTTGTTGCATTCAGCTGTGGGTTATATGTTTAGATGGAGAGAGCAATGATGAGAGAGCGTTTCCCGTAGTCAAAATGCAACATCGTCTTGTATCTGCATTGGATTCTGGTCTATCTCCTGCTCCTGTGGGTGGAGACAGTGGCGTGTCCAGGCCATTTTAACTGGGGTGGCCGAGGTGGGGCACAGACTCAATGCAGGGTGGCACTGTGTGTGGCATTTAGGAAGGATGTAGGCAGGTCCCACTGCTGTGTGGGTGTTGGAAGGACATGTTTTAATCACTTTTTGGATTCAGCTGTTGGAGATTGTGTTTGCCCTGTGTGTTTGTAGTCTACAAACACACAGGGGTCCATGAGGGGGTTCCAGGGGGTCCTCAGCAAATTGATCAATTGTTAAACTTCAACATTATTTCATTTACAAGAAGTTAACACAATTAGAGAATGTAGAAGAATGACTGTTTTGGTCATAGATTTACTGTTATCTCTCTGCCTACAATACAGATTGTCAAGGAATTCTGGACAAAATCATATCTAACATTAAAAATATTCTCAGATTTGGGTCCGCTAGAAAAAATATGATCAAATGGGGGGTCCGTGGACCTAATGTGGACTAAATTAGGGGTCCTTGATATGAAAAAGGTTGAGAATCACTGATGTAGCCTATATGTCCCTTATGTTTGTTGCTATGTAGATGCATAAATAAATGCAGATGATTGAAGTGTTATGGATGCTCATCTCAGCATTTGTTAGTCCTTTGTACAGTTAATTGAAGCTATTTATAAATTCTCAGGTTACATAGAACAGTCTAACTGGAGATTGTAGTTTGTGGAATTTAAGTGATTTGTTTCCAGGAGAGTTTTGCCTGCAGCCTGCCTGAGAATGATAAATATTTCAAACTGTCAAATCAGTACTGATAAGAAATCAAGTCAAGATGCAATTCTTGGATCAGATGCAGTTCAGTGACATCAAAGCTATCCCAAGTTACAAAAAATACATTTCACATACTGTATATTTGAGAATATATTTAGAGAAATGCTTGAAAATATTTGGCCTTCTCCTATTGGCTGGTCTTTGTGCCAGGTGATGTCACCACCTGTTGTACTCTATAGAGGGTGACATCACAGGGCACAGAGACCAGCCAATAGCAGATGACCAGTGCAGTACCCTACTTTTCACCATTAGGTGTCAGGCTTCACCACAGATTTAGGTGGGGTTTAGTTACTCTTTAAAGCCCCTAATGCATGACTGCAATGTGGAATCACTTATTGATACACCCCAATTTTGGCTTTGTTTACATAGTGATTTATAGAGTTGAAAGCTGTGATACTTTTTACATGTATTTTAAAGGGGCCCTGTTATAGGAATTTAAACATTCCTGTATTTATCTACATTTATGATCAAGAAGGTTTAATGTAGGAACTGTTAAAATCCATGCTTTTTAACAGTTTGTTTCAGACTAATTCCAGGAAACGCATCACAACTGGACTTGCTCCTGATTGGCTCCCTCATTAAAGAATTGTTGATCGAATTTATTCAATAAATACCCTTCTAATGAAACTATATTTATTTCCAAAACATAATGAGGAACATTATTCTGAGCCATAGTATATTTGAAACCAAAATCATGAAAACTGGGACCTTTAAGTGAGTTAAAAAGTTTGTTTACATCTGTAAAGTTTGTGCACTCTGGAGAAAAATACACCTGTACTGAGTCTCGCTGGATTCAGAAAGTTCCAATCAGCATATTCACTATCTACAACTCAAACCCTTCAACCACATATGTATAAAATACCCCAAATATAGATGTTCCAATACATTGCTGATGGTATCTTCAAAAGTAGGAGGGAGCGGCTGAGGACCGAGTGCAGCCCATTACCCATGAAGCATTTCATTACTGCCATCATCGACCCGCCAGTATGAACTCTTGGGTTTCAGATATGCTGCTCTAGATGACAATCTGTGAATAATGTGGCTAAAATTGTGAATGAAGTTCATCCATTATCTCACTGTAAACAATACTTCACCCATGATATCAAAGACATGATAGCGGCGTTATTGTGTGAATGATTTATGACAGACGACAAACACACACACACACACAGGCAAGGAGATATGCACCGCACACACACACACACACACACACAATGTTGATTGAACTGATTCAGCAGTGGAACGTTGTGTAGATATTGCACACACTTATAGACAGAAACACACACATGCAAACACTCAAACCCTCATTCTCTCTCTTTTTCATGCATACACACACACACACACACACACACACACACACACACACACACACACACACACACACAAGCATAGTGGTCCAGTATCTGCCCTCACACAGTGATGAGCCTATCCAGTGAGACAGATAGAGCTGATCAGATACCACACACACACACGTACGCACACACACACGTACGCACACACCCACACACACACACACACACACACACACACACGTACGCACACACACACACACACACACACACACCCCACTACCTACTACAGCTTGGCCATGACCCTGTTTTAGATTACCACTTTCTGATGGAATTACCTCCCTTGCTGCTGGGGTGTGCGTGTGTGTGTGTGTGTGGGGAGGTGGGGTGGGGGTGGGGGTGATGTTGGCTTTTTGTTTCACCACCATTTGTTTTCTTTCGGCGTTCTCTCTGGAGCATCCCGACAAAGACTCCCTGACCTTGCCTCGCATTTAGACAGCGCTGCCCTGCCATGCAAAAACCACAGCCGCTCCCCCGGCGGGGAAAACGCACAATTGGAGAAGCGATTCCCAACGGAAACTGGGGAATAAGAACGGGAGATGAGATGTTCACTGATGTGCTGAAGGGTGTGTGTGTGTGTGTGTGTACATGGGGGAGGCAGCATTTGTGTGTGTATAGGGGAAGAAGTGTGTATATGTGTGTGTGTGTGTGTGTGTGTGTGTGTGGGTGGGTGTGTAATCGTGCACAAATACAAGCATGAGCATATGCGTGCCAGTAGCCGACTACAAGAGAAGAAGAAGAGGCGGGAGCGTCTATTGTTGAACATCTTTTTGTTGTCTTTTCAACTTACTGTGTTGCATGGTCATTGTAAAATTGGCACATCGGGAGAAAAAGCCACCAGAGAACTGCTTCCTTCAGCACTTGTTCAAGTTACTAAAATACGGCACAAAACTTTGCCGCACTTCACAGAAGCTCTCAGTAGATTCTCAGTTCTGTGCCTGCCGTCTCACAGCGGCTGAGAAGCTTCCACGACTGGAACTGGGTCTATTTCCAGTGTTGGAACCTAAAAGAAGAAGTGAATTTACAAATCTAGAGGGTTATGAATTGATTCATATGAAAGTATTTAATATGTTATAAGCTGAATTTTATCATTTATGTATTGCCGGGAGACTCTTTGTGATGGTACATCCTAATTTTAGCAAAAAAGAATCAAAACTAGATTGTTGCCATTACAAACAGTGGGAACAATTATCGGCTTTCTGGTTTCATTCAGTCCAATGTGGGATTCCTCTGGCCCGATTCCCCATGAAAAATCCCTTCCAGCAGATGGTAGACTGGTAAATTACATAGCAGAAGCAGCAAAGAGAGTTAATATTGAAAGCCACAAACAGAAAGCAGCTCAAAGGGGCTATTGAGTAAAGCGCCGATCGTTGTTATCACAATTCATTTATCACTTATGCGACCGCCCTCTGTGTCCTCGCTGCACCCACTGCAGCGATGCAGCGTCCCTTGCCTGCTAATAACAAGATGAAAGTGTGAAAGCAACATGTAGAGGCACAGACAGAGCTGCAGCGACTGCTAGCAGCCTGACACATCAGAGCCAGCCTGAAGTAAACACACTCTTGGTTGGAAGGACAATACTTTTGTGGCCACTGGAGCTTTGTGGATGCAGAGTCGGTACAAAGTATGTTAAAAAAGACTCCTTTATTATTAGCATTATCAACTAATTTAAAGGGGCAAGCATGTAATTGGTGATAAGCTGTGACCTGATTGGTGCAGGGTGGTAGCCTGAAGTCGGCCTGCACTAGATTGTGCATTAAGAATAGGCATAATCAATGATCTGTTATTTGGGCCTATTCTTGACCGTATGCAACATAAATCAATGTTATCAATCTAAAAGATACATTTTGGTGTGGGGTGAAAATTTTCTCTTGGTATCTTAAATGCTATCTTTTAAATTGGCCGTGCCAAATAGCATTATGTAAACATTGCATGCTTGCTGGGTTCAAACTGTTTGAATCCTGTGCCACCCTGGGAGTAGCACCCATGACCCCTCATTAAAATCCACCGCCCTACCAAGTGAGCTAAAGAAACAATAGTACTTTTAGGTATTGTAAGTCAACATCCTGCAGTTCTATGCACACAGTGGGTTTCTTGATCCACCCTAAAACACTTGAACACTGTTAAAAAACAGCTGTTGATGATGTACTTTGCATTTCTGGGCCCATTTTGTTGCTTGGTGGTGTGTTGTTTGTATTTCCGTGGCCAAACATGGACAATGTGACGTCACTAATTTGATAGCAGAAAGGGGGAAGAGGAAGCAAAACCAATTTCTCCACCAACAGTATAGCCTCAATAGACCAGAATGCAATGCAGCCACAAGACATGTTGCGCTTTGAGTAAGGGGGGACTCACTTTTTCTAGACTGGAAACTCTCTCGCTCTTACTATGCTAATGCTATCGCTCTCTCCACCTACAAGTAAAACCCACAGCTGAACGCAACAAGTCCAGGCTCTGGGGGTTGTCAGAAGGCATTCTGGGAAATATACTGAACTGAAGTAGAAGTAGACGAGACAGGCTGAGGGAAAGTGGGTTCACTTTGTCACAAAATAGCTCCTGGAATGCATCGAACATCACAGATTGATGATACATACACCTTTAATGAATTGTGGGCAGATAGATGGATACAGGGATGCCGCTCTGCGCTCTGACCTCCCTGGAAGATGGCAAGCAAAAAGACAAATTCCCTACTGGGATCAATAAAGTGTCATTTTACTTTAGGTAGACAGATAGATACTTCATTAATTCCTGGTGGGGAATTGGAGGTTCATTTCTAAATTGAGCCTCCAGCAGACGGAGTGAGGATCAGAATCTGAATCTCCTGCAACACTGCAGATCTGAAGCATCCTGTCCGGCCTCAGACGAGGTTTGACTGTAAAATTACCCATCATGCAGCTGATGTATCATTTGTCACTTGGTGATGGCAAAATGACTATTAGATGGGAAGATTGTCTGTGTGTGCTTGTGTGTGTATATGTGCACTAATGTATGGATGTGTGAGCTTTTGCCTATGCATGTGTCTGTGTGTGTTACATACTGTATGTTTGTGTGTGTGTGTGTGTGTTCGTACTGTATGTGCGTTTGGGCTTGTGTGTGTGCATGTGTGTCTGCCAGCTCACATGACCTTTTGGGTGTGCATTTGTCTATCTGTGTGTGTCTGTCTGTGTGTGTCTGTGTGTGTGTGTGTGTGTGTGTGTGAGAGCGCACACAGGGGGTGGAATCAGTACACAAAACCACGTTAGAGCTGTCACAAGCAGAGCTGAAATTGGATTAGTGTCATCCATGATAAGGCGAAGGGCAAAAAAGGGAAGAGGAGAAAATTGGAAGAAAGGAAACGGCTATTTCACCAGCACCACCCCCTCTTTCCCCCCCGCAATAATTTCATTTCAAATTCCAGGCACTGAATGCATAACCGTACTGCCATACCGTTATGGAGCCGGCTGAAGTTAATGGAATATTTATATGCAGACTGTGGAACCCAGAATTTCCTTTCTTTTCAGAACAGTGCGCACCCTGCTCCCTCCCTCCTATCTTTCGCTCTAGAATTGCCTTTGTTAGGATTTGACACTATTTTTACACCTCTGAGAGCACTGTATTTCCATCGGCTGCAGTTGAAAGGGCCTGCGGAGAGGGAATGAATGAGAGCTGCCTTTGGTCAGGTGCTATTAGCTTCACCGCACCGCGCCACGTAGAAATCAATGCGAAAGGAGGAACAACAGACCACCCCACATCACGCGCTTTCAAACGGCGGCGGAAGATTCAATTAAGCTAATGCAGAGAGAGGGAGGGAGGACGAGGCTGTACAGGCCTGCGAGGAACCATAACCTCCAACAATAACCTGGGCCGATGTGGGCAAAGTGCTGCATTAAAGAACGGAGGGAGGGAGGATGTAAATGCGAGGCTGAAGAGATGGAAACCGGGTCTGCTTAGAGTAAGCGAAAAAGAGAAAAATAGGAGGTGGAGTAAAGGATGTTGAGGGAAAGATAGAGATGCTGACAGGTGAGACTGAATAGAAACAGAGTTAGGGGAAATGGAGAGGGAGAGAGAGAGAGAGAGGGGGGAAACTCACAGAGGAGCTATAAATACAGCGAGAGAGGGCCCTTCTTAGCTGCATAAAGCCACAATAAGTCACCCCGACGTCGTTAGCATTCAGCTAGCGTAGCGTTATAGCCCGGCTCCCGCTGTGTCTACTGTAAAACCAATAAGAGGGAGGTATCATGGGACTGTGCCGGAGAAATATGGCACATTGTTGTGCAGGGGGGGGGGGCGCTGAGAGAGGGGATTGAGAGATAGGATGGCTGGGATATAGATAGACTCCCATTAAGTATTCAACCATGGGGGCCACAACAGTTACAGCTCCTACACAGAGTCTGAGATTTCCATTTGCTCCATCCCAGGATTCATCCCTATAGCTTTTGTGCAGTCACGGTCCTGTTACACCCAAGGGATTTACAATTTTATCTGGAGGGGCTGCTGGCTGTAAAGAATAAGATGCGGTTTTGCGGTATGGTTTCGGCACCCGATAGCTTCCCAGTCTGACACCGTGGAAATGTTTGAATAACTTTGTTTGTGCTTCGCGTTGACGCTTTAATCGAAACGTGCGTCCCGCGTTTGAATGGCGAGCTCTTTCCCGGCGTTGCAGATATAGAAACGATATGAGCTACAATGTGGTAAACCCCTCACTTTTCGCCGGAGCTGAATAGGCCAGACTATGCACGGTCTCCTCCACCGACCCTGGTTCTCCCCAGAGATTGGATCATCCCACCGTTAGGCTGGCTAAGCCTGATAACTCCCTTGGAAGATAACAAGCCGGGGATAGAAAGGAGACGCACTGTATATGATGAGTATGTGGGTGTACATATAGGATGAAAAAGATCCCACCTGTGAGTGCGGCGGAGGGTTGAGGAAAACAGCGCTGTGTGTCTGTTTGTGCGTGTGTGTGTGTATCTGTAAGTATTTGTGTGCTTTGTGTATGTTCCACTGCCTGCGTATGTGTGTGTGTGTGTGTGTGTGTTGTGGGTGCAGTATGTGTGGGTGTTCACATCAAAAGACGGGAGGGAGGAGTTCTCTCTGGCTGCCTGTTAGTGTTTAAAATATCACATGAATGGACACCTTTTGAAACAGCAGCCCCTCTCTCTGTCTGCGAAGGAGGGAAGGAAGGAAGGGTATAATATAGGTGGAGGGAAAGAAGATGAGTCATGTCGTCTTTAATGAAAGCGCCCGAGGCGTCCGTGTGGAGTCGTGGTTGGCACCATCAGCACATTGTTATCTCCCTCTGTTTCCCGGCTAAGAGGCAGCGGCGGACCTCCCAGGCCGCCATGTGGCACAGTTGCACTAGAGGCCATTAAAGTAGACAGCAGCACCTGGCAAATAGGGGAACGCTGGGGAGACAAGAGGAAATGGAGGGAAAAGAAGCGAAAACCCACACAAGAAATGGAACAGAGAGTGCTCATTATCGCTCAGAGCCTCTACTACAGGCTCGCTGTCGGCACACCTAACGTTCTGGGTGTAGTGTAGGTGTGGGGGGGATAAAGTGGTGGTTGGGTAACGCTGTAATTCTTGCTACAGAGTGTTTAGTTAGGCCTCTGTGTGGCTTGTGTGAGCCTCCCAACCTTACCAGAATTTAAATAGAAAAACAAACCTAAAAGTTGGGTCATTTCTGATTCCGTTCATGACCCAATCATGTGTATTTATGAAAGAAAATGAATTTTTTGAATCAGGTCTGTGTTTTGCCAGAGGACAGAAATAAAAGGCCACGAATGTCATGAAATAACAGAATGCCTGATCATTCTCATGTGGACTAATCAAAAAAAAAAAAAAAGCCAGAGTCACAGAGATGGTTTTTTTTTTTTTTTTTGGTGCAATTTTCAAGCTCACTTCCCTTGGTGGAAGCGTTTGATAATCCAATATTGAATCGAGGGTGTTATAACAGTGCCCCCTAGTGGAGATTATGAGAAAAGTGGTGGATCATAATACCTTCCCACCTCACCTGTAGACGGAGAAACAGTCGCATGGGTTTACAGTTATGGTAAATTTACAGTCTATTCTCATAACAGTTCCTATCAGCCACCTAAGACTCAGTGCCACTCACACTGCTCATGGCCTTGGCTGTCAGCTGTCATTAAAGGCTTCACCTCTTGTTTGACAATACACACCTGTTACCAAGCTGGCTGTGTGAAAATCAACTTTTCAAAGGCAGAAGTGGTTTGTATCCCGCAGCTGAGCGGGTCACAACAGAGATCACACAGATGCTGGAAAAGCATGTGCCTGTTTAAAAAGCCTGACTGCTGAAACATTAATGGATCGAGTCAAAATGCTAATTCCTGTCACATTTGTGTTTCAATTACAGTGAAAACCTTTACCGATCAGCCGGTGACAGCCTGAACACGAGGCCCGGATGCTGTGAAAGGATTTATTCATCTTCACTTCATAAAAGGCAACAAACAATACAACAAAACCTTTCAGATGCCAATCTTAAGAACACAAAGCTTGTCAGTTTTAAGTGCACCTGACTGTCATTATGCAAATCTGAAGTAATTAGCAAAGAAACCTGGTCGCCCTAATGAGATGTTGCAAAAGAATACAGGCCGATTTGGGGTAATGAACCTCACATTGTGCGCTCAGGTTTACATAACACAAAAGGTAAATGTCTTTTTAAGGGAGTCCCACACACCAGCCACCCACAGACTCTTATCTCTGCCATACAGACTGGCAAAAAGACACAAACACAAGCAGCACAAAGTACAAATTAAGCCCAGCATGTCTTCCTTTCCACACAGCTGAGGGTTTGAAAACTAATTGCTATCACCTATTCTTTGGTACCTGCCAGAAACACGCCTCGGCGCTGCTGTTTTTGGCCCCGGCCTCCTATTGACCTGACAGGCAAGTGTCAGGAGAGAGCGGGCATGTCAGCTGCAGGTGGCGGCTCTCGGCGGGGAGCAGCGCCGCGCCGCAGCCCGCCTGCTGCAGTCGGACCGCAGGATAACACACTGAGGGACTGCAGGTAAGGGGACTTCTCTTTTCACCTCCGCACGCCTTTTTTGCATCACAGTAATGGGTTTATCTTGTGTGTTTTGAGCGTAGTTAACTGATGTGATGTGACAGCAAGCGGAACGTGCTGCTGCTCGATTTCCCTGTGATGTTTTTCAGTAGCTTGTGTTTGCCACGGGGGGGGGGGGGGGGTTGAGATCTTAAGCCCGATGTCCACCAGATGCGACACAGAAGCGGAGCGGCCGGGGCACGGGATCGGAACGGAAGGCAATGTACACCGCACGCGTTTGATTGAGTTGTACGCATCACCCGCAAGTCAATAAAGTCAATTTTCACGCTTGTCAGACGTAAGCGGATCCGGCAAAAAGTAGACCAGACGCAGAAAAAGAACGGAGCGGCAGAAACTGTTGTGCGGGTTCCCGGACGTCTTCCGCGCCGCTACCGCAACGCGTCCGCACCCGGTGGACGTTGCAGCGCTGATTCACACGGGCGCGAGTCTGTTCCGGCACACGCATCTGGTGGACATTGGGCTTTACAGTACATGCAGCCTGCAGCAGGAGACACACACTGTCGCAGCTTAAGTTGTTGTTGATGTGCTTTTTTTTTTCTGAAAAATCCTTCCAAAAAAGAAGGCAGCGCCCTTATGTGTAGATTTTTGCTCTCTATCCCATACACAGATACCAACTACATCTGTGTATTTGAGGAAAGTTGCCTGAGGTTTCATGAGGTTGTGTGCGACAGGTAAGAGGACGTTTCTTCACCTTGCATGCAGGTGGATAGAATAGCACAGAATAGTATTAGTATGTTGGTATTGTCAAATAAATCTTTACACAAAAGCAAAATGTCTTATCTTCAAAATAACAGACATTTTGTTTAAGAATGGATGTTATGAGATGAATATATCTTCTTTCCACAGATGACCCCAACGAAGCTCGCTCCAGCCTGCTCTGCGGATGCGTAACTCTTTCGCCTCGTATTTCTTCATCTAAGCAGTTAACCAAGGCAGAACTCTGGAGGTTTCCAACCCTCTCAAGATGTACGGCCTGTACTTGGAAGCGGTCAATGATTACATCAACGAATCCTACGGGGAGGATGTATGGAGACTGATCGAGGCCCGAGCGGAGATACCCCACCTCAAGTTTGTCAGGCATCAGATGTACAAGTACGACTTTTGTTTCGTTTATCATATTTCCCATTATGCCGAGGTGATTGGAAGATTTTGGGAAACTCAGAACATCTTGCTTGTAATTGCTTGGACAACAATGAACAGACTGCAGACTAAAACATAACTATCATAGTGTAAATAGCACAACACAGCAGCTTGGTTTACACAGTGCTTAGACTAAAGTACGGCTGGGCGATAATTCAATATTATCGTTTATCGTCTTTCAGTGGAATCGTATCGTAACGATATGGTGATCTCGGGATATCGTGACACACAATTCTGCTGTCTAAATTCATGATAACAAGCAAATTTTACAAATATTATTTGAAAATTTCAGTTTTGTTTGATGTCACACCCTAACATTACCATTTGGTTCAATGGGATGAACATGAATTTGATTATTTAACATGTGATTTTGCATATGTGATCCATATCGTGATGTATATCAATATGGAAAAAAAATCGTGATATTGATTTCAACCATATCATCCAGCCCTACTATAGCACAATTCAACTTAACTTAAAAAATAAAAACCATAGAAAATATGGTAACACTTTACAATAAGGGTACATTAATTAAGGGTTAGTTAATACTTAATAAGCATTAACTAACACTTAATTTACAGTTAACTAATGTGTCTGGTAATAATTTACTAATGGTGTTCATGTTAACTAAGGTATTAATTTATACATTATTTAATAGTCATCTTTATAGACTAAAGGTATTAATTTATACATTATTTAATAGTCACCTTTATAGACTATTAAATAATGTATAAATGAATACCTTAGTTAACATGAACACCATTTGTAAATTATTACCAGACACATTAGTTAACTGTTAATTAAGGGTTAGGGTTATCATCAGGGTTATTATCATTTTTCAGAATACTCATTCCCACCATTATACTGAAGTGTAATACGTAATA